>NC_090066.1:3161098-3288598 GCF_038355195.1 Osmerus mordax
TAGCAAAAAATTCTACTATTTCATCTTCAAGCTTTAAAGCTGAACTTTTATCTCGTATCCATTCGGACTGTGTTTGCCTTTGATAGTGTTCAAATGACACAGTGTGATTAGGACTTCTTCTTCAAAAGACCTTCGTTGATGGGGTCTTGTGGTACTTCTAGTGGTACTTCTAACCCATCCGGAACCACAACAATGAGGAGAATTCTTATTTGTCTCGTTCTGTTCCCCGACGAGAACCCTTTGTAAAAGTTCTGCTATTTCATTCCACTTTTTTGGTATCTTTGTCATCTCATCAATGTCACTGTTGAAAATTGGAAGAATAACATATTTAGGTTGCTGAGAGTTGTGATAAGAATTTTTAAGACAGCAATACAATAGGTGAGAACCACTGTACCAAGTAACAAGTAACTTCTCATCCTTATGACAAAAATATAAAACTTGGCTCCCAAAAACTGACCTGACAATAAAAGTCGAATACAAAATTTTACGATTATTATTATATATTTTAGTTTTTATATGAACACATAAATGCACTCAGTTTCATCTGTAAAAGAGATGCAAGGCATAGAGCATCCAGCTATCCTCCAGCATCTGAAGTCTGTTCCTGTTATTCGCTTAATGGGAGCTGTTGTCAGATTAAAAAGCAGCAGAGTGCTGTTCCATTAGCCACTCCATACTTCTCTCATTAGTGATAGCTCGCAGCACTGGCATGACCAGGCAGACGTACAGCAGCACCACAATATCCTGTCCACGGTGGGGATCTCTCTGGTGTAAGTATGGTTGTAATTAGCTTCAAAAAACACAGAAATGTCAAGACGTCTTTGATATTGTGTTTTAAACATGAGAGATTAGAGGGATTCCCATTCAGTGTTGTCGGATGTGTCTAGAGGCACAATACAGTCTTACTCTGTATCCTTAGAACTGTCACTATCAGTGTTTCCCTGGAAAACTAACCAAACTTGCCTAGATTTGTCTATTTTTACCCATTATTAAATAAAACACATGATTGTTTAATGAGAAAGCACCCTTGATGTTCGTAATGCTCCAGTCAGAGGGAAAACCTCTTTGTCTTCTGTCAGGTTAGTTCTCGTTCAGATGGAGTCAGATATTGGACAGACAACCCTCACATGACAGGAAAAGAGAACATGATCTTAACAACCCGACCTTAGGGAGAATAACAGATGCATTATAAATCTTCTAAACCCTGCTCATAAATCTCCAGCCCCCCAGCCTCCAGCCCCCAGACCCCATCCTCCTTCCCCCAGCATTCAGCCTCCAGCCTCCAGCCCCCCAGACCCCATCCTCCTTCCCCAGCCTCCAGCCCCCAGACCCCATCCTCCTTCCCCCCAGCATTCAGCCTCCAGCCCCCCAGCCTCCAGCCCCCCAGCATTCAGCCCCCAGCCCCCCAGCCTCCTTCCCCCAGAATTCAGCCCGTAGCCCCCCAGCATTCAGCCTCCAGCCCCACAGCCTCCTTCCCCCAGCATTCAGCCACTAGTGCCCCAGCCTCCTTCCCCCAGAATTCAGCCCGTAGCCCCCCCAGCATTCAGCCTCCAGCCCCACAGCCTCCTTCCTCCAGCATTCAGCCCCCAGCCCCCCAGCATTCAGCCCCCAGCCCCCCAGCCTCCTTCCCCCAGCATTCAGCCACGAGCACCCCATCCTCCTTCCTCCAGCCCCCAGCCTCCAGACCTGTCTAGGTTGGCCCCAGTAGAATAGAAACGGCTTGTGGTACTCAGGCTCTCCAGTGGTGGGATCTGTGCTGTCATCACTGATCTCCACTCTGACTGCAGAAACAGTGCTTCTGACGGGCCTGGGTAGGTGTACGTCCCTGAGCATCTGTTCTGCTCTCTCTCTCTCTCTCTCTCTCTCTCTCTCTCTCTCTCTCTCTCTCTCTCTCTCTCTCTCTCTCTCTCTCTCTCTCTCTCTCTCTCTCTCTCTCTCTCTCTCTCCTCTCTCTCTCTCTCTCTCTCTCTCTCTCTCTCTCTCTCTCTGTCTGTCTGTCTGTCTGTCTGTCTGTCTGTCTCTCTCTCTCTCTCTCTCTCTCTCTCTCTCTCTCTCTCTCTCTCTCTCTCTGTCTTTCTGACTACTTACATCTTCTTCCTTTCAAACCACTCACTTTTTCTTATTTTTTCTTGGAGTCTGGTCATTCCTAGGAAAACTGACGCCACAAAACAGTCTGTTATCTTGCACTAAATCAATGAATATATCAGTCCTGAATTGTGACTTTTTTCTAGGCATTTTTCTCCTGTTCTATCATAACCTAACGTAAATTTGCTTTGTAAACACAAAGGAAATGAAGCAGATCAACAATATGTTACTGTAAATTAGTTGACATGAACTTGGATCAAGTCAGCATCAGAGAACTACCAAACCAAAGCAACATCTTGTCTTCACTGTAAACAGTGACATGCAAGAAGGTAGGGCCTGTGGCCACTTCCAAAATAATGAGGAAGGAATTAATTCTGCTAGGATTTTTTATTGGCCAGACCACGATTAATCTCATCAGTAAACAAAGCAGAGGTCATCTTGTTTTGGAGAACTCCAATTAGAGAGTAATAAGTGCTAATCAGACAAGCTGCTTACCAGCATCTTGGTGCCTTTCAGCGCTGTGAGCTCTCCGGGGAATATTCTGCCCTCCATGCACACACACACACACACAGTGTGACCACGCCAGCCCCTGTGATCCTGTGTTCAGTTTTTGAGAAGGAGAAGAAAGGGCTAATTAGCAACACCATTCATTAGTACGTTTTTTTTTGTGTGTGCATATAGTATTCCATGCGTGTTCCTGTGCGTGTGTGTGTGTGTGTGTGTGTTTTTGTGTGTCAGACAGAGAGGCAGCATGCTTATGAGTGCACCTCCCTGGGGAGGATTGTGTTTGTGTGTGTGTGTGTGTGTGTGTGTGTGTGTGTGTGTGTGTGTGTGTGTGTGTGTGTGTGTGTGTGTGTGTGTGTGTGTGTGTGTGTGTGTGTGTGTGTGTGTGTGTGGAGAGAGACTGCATGGCATGGTTCCTCTGACCTCAGCAATGTAGTTCAACCTCCCTTCACCAAGGTGGTGTGAGGTGGTGTTCCTTCCAGAAGTTGAAGTTCAAGGGTTAGGCCACTAAGGTGAGACTTCTGTAGAGGAGTCCACCACTACCCTGTAACACTGGCAGGCGTAACAAGGTAACAGAGTTCAAATATCTGGAATAGATGGTAATTTAACAAATGGGAACTGGTAATTATCAATCTATTTCAACATTAATCGTCATACTCCAAAGTATAATTGATCTTCAGGGCTTAGCCCAGATCTCAGCTGTGCTTCACTTGTGAAGTCTGCTTTCCTCTCCTTCTCTCAAGCTAGTATTGCAACCCCAGGCACGTCATTACAGTTCCCTGCGGTTTCTTGTCTGGCACACACACATTCAACCGAACACACAGGCAGACACACGCACATGCCAAGCCAGTGGCCATGAGATTGGCCTGAAGGGAGCCCTAATCAGGTAACTAAAGCCTTCACTATCCTAGCTCCAGGATGCCCACCAGTCCTGGATGGCCCCCTTGGCATGTCAAACACCCTGGTGATCTACAGCACAGTCCAGACCCATCAACCACCATCCCTTCTCAGCTTCTGATAATTATGAGAGCTTGCGTGTGCATGTGAGTCCGTTTGTGGGCGGAAGGGGTTGTCATTATAACTTAGTGTTTATGGCATACTCTTACTTGAGCACAGCAGACATTATAGGTGATTTGTGAGTTTAATTTTTACAAACTCTGATTACCCTGTTCTCTGCCACGCCCAGCATGCATAACGACACACCAATGACCTCAGTGGTAACAAAAGCATTCTGGTTATTTGTATAATCTTTGACAGCCATACCTCAAGGTTATCGTTTTTAGCTATCCCCAGGTGCCAGGACCTCTGGGGTTTAACAGCTGGTCTCTGTGCCAAGCTTTTATAGTCTAAAATGTATTGTCATTTTAATAGTTTTCCTCAAGGTGTCTTCGGCAGCAGTAAATTGCAGGGTCTGTAATCATTGTTCATCTGTTGCAAATGACCTGGTCTGATGTTTGTTGTAGAATTGGTCATTGATCAATGTTTTTTTCATCCTGATAAGTATATAATAACAATAGGGAGCCAAGCTGCCAATGTTGCAACTAGAGAACAAATGTTAAACGTTCACCACTGTTACAAGATTCCTCTTTTTGCCAGGTTTAATGAGGTTCAAGAGAAATTGTCTCTCTCACATTCTGTTAGATGTGTTTCACGTTTTTAAATTGGACAATGTCTCCCCTAAGGGCTGTTTATCATTGTTTTACAGTTGCTCTCAAAAAGAGGATAATGAAAGAAATAAAGACTTATTTGCTGACTCCCTCAACTCTTTCTGTGATGCTTGCAAAATATGTTGCCTTTAAAGTTTGTCTCTTTTATTCTTATTTTTTAGGCATGTTAGCTTCTTTCAAAGTACGCACCGAGCTATTGCCCTAATACCTAAGACTGATTAAAAAGAATGTAACCTCCTCTTGGATTACACTGCTTCCAATTAACAGCTGGTTAAGCTATTTGGAGTAACACTGCTGTTGAATTTGAATTCAGTCCATAGGGGGAAACCACGTACTCAGTGGGAAGAAAGAAACTCTTATATCCCCCTTAATTAAAACATGATTTGTGCTTAGTCCCAGCTATGAAGTTGTCTTTGATGGTGCTTTTGTCAATTAAAACTGAATCCTGTGGAAGATTGGATACTACTCATTACAAGCAGGTTATTCTCAAGGACGAGAAATCTTCAGATTTGTGAAGAGGGAGTCAGGAGTGAGATACACAGGCCCACATAGAGCCAGGACCAGGAAGGTCATGCTTCAATATTCGCTTCCTCCTCCTCCTTCTCCTCCTTCTCCTCCTCCTCTTTTTCCTCTTACTCTTACTCTTCCTCCTGCTTCTCCTCCTCCTCCTCTTCCTCATCTTCCTCTTCGTCCTCCTCCTGCTTCTCCTCACCTCCTCACAGAATCCCCACACTCATTAATTCATCTTTTATTGATCCCAGAGGAGAATTTGCTTTGCCACCAGTTGACATGGCCTGTAGACAAACTGTACTGCACATAGAGGAGGGGCCTCTTCGTCAGACAAACATGTTCATCCAGACTCATGCAGAATAAATGTTTACCTACCGTAGACACCCGTGGAAAAAGATGTTCGCCCAGACTCCCACTGACATAAACATTCAGGCAAACATAGATGTTACTCTCGTGTTATTACAGCTGTCAAAACCTCCTTCAGGTGTTCCTCCATGAAGCAGACACTCTGAGCGTATTCTCATGCCTTGTGCCCGCATGCTCGTCACGGCCCATTAAAGCTTGGCCGCTGAAACACCAATACAGCATTTACACACTTCAGAAAACCTAGCCTGACCGAAAGAAAAAGGCAGCATGCATATTTCACAAGGGAGCATTTTTAAACAACCCTCAGAAATGTAGAATGCCTGTACTCATGAGTCCTGAGGGTCATAAGCAGGATGCACGCCACGCTAGGGTAACGAGCGGAATGTTGGGGCAGGGTGACATAAAAGAAGCGCTTCTGGTCTCGAACATTCCATAGGAATCTTTGATGGCAGTACGTGATCTACCCTTGTCTGGTGACTGAAAAGTCTGGTCATAAATCTGTGACGCTCCTCATCCCAGTAATGGAGACTTGGAAGTTAATCTCTTGTTTGCCCATTTCTGTACATTTTCTCTATGACATTTATGGCCATTCTCAGGTTCCAGTGACTGCACAGAGGAGAAAATTGATACGAGCTGTTTGATATTCAACCACGGATTCAATATTGCTAATTCCACTTTTGGCCCAGAGAAAACATTAGGCCATGACTCAGCCCGACAGCCCGACAGCCTAACAGCGGGGTAAATCTGAATGAAACTACAACTTAAAGAGGTCCCTCTAACATTACTCACCTGCCGACCTGTGATTTCTCATCATGCATTCTCATCCCAGTCCATGCAGACTTCCTGGAGAAGACGACCTTCCCAGTATGGAGGTGGCATAGGACGAGATTGAAATGGAAATCGTCAGGATGAAACGGATCCAAATTTTAAATCCTCCGTTTGACGTTAGAAGAGAAGGATGAGTGGAGGAGGAGGAGGAGGAGGAGGAGGAGGAGGAGGAGAGGTGCCTGTCGTTGTCCTGGGTAATATCATTCATGGAGGAAAACAAAGAGGAGATTTGCGTGTTCACAGGGCGAATCGCAAGGCGTCGGCACCAGGATTGACAGTTTATTTAAGAGGCCATTAACTTTACATACACTGCTTTGAAATGAAATATAGAGCAGGTTACAACTGAGGCCCTAAGGCTCCGTATCCCAGCATGCAACTGTCTGTGACTGTAGCTGGTCGGGCGACTCTCTGATTGCTTATCTACTGCTACATCATCACTTTGTTGGCTGGCCCGGTCTAGGATGGGGGCTCAGGAACATTTACATGATGTTGTTCCTACCCTGACCATTCAACAGCTAATAACAGCTGTATGAAGTGCTGCACATGGAAGTAGCACTTGGCCAATCAAGAGTAACAACAACCATTATTTAATCAGCGCCTATTCCAGTAAGAGTGTGGAGGCCCATTGATGTTAGCCGGCAACAAATATACGTATGTACTTGAATGGCAGTATCTCACTGGATGTAATGAAACACTTCTATGTGTGTCATACCACACATGAGCAGTGTAAATAAACCAAACACTCCTGGTTTGCATGGTTACTTGTGTTACCCAGTGCTGATGTTTGACAGGAGCTTCCTGATTGGATGGATGGAATTCCACTGCTGTAAGCGTTGCTTAAGTGGTGTTGAGCCAATCAAGGCTGGTAGAGGAACCGCTGAGTCAGCACTTTGGGCGGGCCGCCATCTCTTTGGCAGGGCTGAGCTGATTTAAACCTCTGCTGAACCAGGGCTCAACTTTCATTAGACTCAGTCATTATTCCTCTCCGCTGTCTGACAGATGGCATTGTGGGATATCGGATTTTTATGGCAGGTCATCTTTCATATCCCATTTCTTTTCCCATTTGATGAGAAGTTCTCGGTCCAGTCAAATTCATTCAGCATTTTGAGTATTGATATTTTCTCCCTCCTTTTCCCTCTCTTCAAGCTCTCTCTCTCTCTCTCTCTCTCTCTCTCTCTCTCTCTCTCTCTCTCTCTCTCTCTCTCTCTCTCTCTCTCTCTCTCTCTTTCTCTCTCTGCATTGGATTTTTCCTGTAATATTCTTTCCTTCTTGGCACTCAGACTGACACCGATGCCTGTCGTCCAGATGAGAAGTAAAGTAGAATAAAGTATATAAATAAACATGGAGGAGGATAGGGACTCTCCCTTTATCAATCCACATCGCAGGAGTTCAGAATAAATCAGTTAATGTAAATAGGTAGTACAGGATTGCATCTCTAAAGGACACCAGTAATAAACCATGTCGTAAATAAGGTCAGCAATGTATGGGATGAGTGTAATCTTCTTGGAAAGTACATCATACAGGCAGCGTGTTCTGGGCCAGTGATGCAAAGAGTCCTGGCATCTCAAACACTTTTAGATGTAACCAGCGGTCAGCTGTATGTGGAGAGGTCGCCAGGGCTCAAAAGGACTAATGGAGGTCCTCAAAGGCACAGTGGTCAAATAGCTCACAGAGGTCGCTAGGGGTCGTTAGAACTCAGGGAGGTCACACAGCAGAGCTAGAGGCTGGTCATACTTTTTCATCATCTGTTGGGGAGACGGCTTCTGATTGGAGGACCTAGGTAGCCTATCCTGTTTGTGTTCAGTCAGACCTGATCTGAGAGGGCTTCTTGCACCTGTTCCCCATGGAGACCTCACTGACAGACGGGCAGACAGACAGAGAGTCAGACAGATAAAGAGTCAGACAGACAGAGAGTCAGACAGACAGAGAGTCAGACAGACAGAGAGTCAGACAGACAGAGTCAGACAGATAGAGAGTCAGACAGACAGAGAGTCAGACAGACAGAGAGTCAGACAGACAGAGAGTCAGACAGACAGAGTCAGACAGACAGAGAGTCAGACAGACAGAGAGTCAGACAGACAGAGATAAGTGCAGACAGACAGGCAGAACTGTGCTGGAGGAGGTGTGAATCTGCAGTGTCTGGACAATAATCCCAGGCCCCTGGTATGTCTCTCTGCGGAACAGGCCGAGAGCTAGGCAGAGTGCCAGACATAACATTCTCTCCTGTACAAGCTGGGAGCGATGGCTAAGTAGATCTGGGAGATGAATAACTCTTTATCATTTAAATATGACTCGCTTCAGCAGCACCAGGAGATATTTAAGCTGGATGCAACCGAGTTCTTTGTCGCATTAAAATAACAAATGCCTGGCTTGAAAACCGGATTTATTAAAACACCCTCCTAAATGACTTTACGGGCAACCTTGATTTGAGACAATCTGGTCAGAGAGTTTGTGAAGCATGAAGGAACAGATTTGTGCCGCATAGCTGCCATTGTCTTGGCGCAATATTGCAATTTGAAGAGTGATCAAGCATGATGTAATAGAATAGAATAACATTCTGTTTAAATACGGTTTGAAGAACCACACTCACTACAAAAAACTCTAGCGGCAGGTGGTCAAAGAGACTAAACTAACAGTTCAGAACTTCTGCCGTTTTATTTCAATTATTTTTATTCAGGATGTTCCTAAATCGATAGCGTGTCACACCATCATCCTGTAAAATATTAACATCCCCTTCTGAACTCAGCGTGGCTTTGCCATCAAGCATGCAATCTGAATGGAAACTGATAAGCCTGCAGGGCAGTACGACATCCCAGCAGACTGGGGCACTGGCCATCCGTCTCTCCAACCAGCTCCCAGAGGGTCAGGGGAGTCTTGATGGACTGGGAGGGTTTAACGGAATGCGTCACGGTCAGACAGTTGGGGAAGGGTAAGGGGGGGGTCTGTGTGTGTGTCTGAGGGTGTCTATGTGTTGGGGGGTGGGAGGGGTTCAGACACCAGGCTAACGGTGTGTGAAAGAGGGGACTCCACGGTGCAGGCTCGGGCGGGCTGGGCCGGCACCTAGAGGGGTTCTGATGTTCAGTGGAGCGCTGGAGAGAGGGAGGACAATACAAAAGGGAGAGAGTGACACACACACACAAACACAGAGAGAGAGAGAGAGAGAGAGAGAGAGAGAGAGAGAGAGAGAGAGAGAGAGAGAGAGAGAGAGGGAGAAATAGGAGAAAAACAAAGAGGAAAAACACAATGAGGATCAGAGATAGAAATAATGGAGGAGGCTCTGTTAGGAACGTCAGCTTGCCATGATCTCCGTTGTCCCTTGCCCTGAGCCCTGGAGCTAAGCTGCAGAGTGTGGAACACTTTGGAAAAGAGTCCCATTGGCTGGGAGATGACTCCCGGCGTTGTCCCACACACAGGACAGGAGAGGGGAGGCCAAATCCCATCACCATGGGAACGGGTCCTCCGAGGTCCTTGGAAGAGTCTTCAGTTGAGGGGGATGAAGAGGGCAAGTTAGTGTTTGCGTGTGTTTGTGACTGAGTGTGTGTGTTTGTGTATTGCACCTTGGCTGGCATCCCCAGCTCTGTGCTGAGCGTCTGGTGGAGGAGAGGGCTGTCAGGGTGTCAGGCAGCCCAGAGAAGGGATGTCACGCCTGGCTGCGCCTGGAGATTAGACAGCTGACAGGGCGGATCTCCAGCCCTAAGACCACGCAGTGTTTACGGTGAAACACAAGAAGGAGAGGATGCTGATAGGCTGGCCAGAGGAGTGCTGGAGCCATCTCTCTGACTGTCATATCAGTCCCAGATAAATGAATATATTTGCATGGAATACAAGCTGGGGTTTTAAAAAGTGCTAGGCCTCCTTGCTCAGGGGACGTGCGTGGCCTTGTTCTCGTTGGCAGCATGGCGTCTGAAAGCAAGGCTCTCTGACAAGAAAGGACGGGCTCGCCAACCTTTTGTTTTTGTTTTGAGTCTTTACTTGAACATATTCTCCTCCTCGCCCCCTGATATTGATTGAACTTTGACACTTTTCATTAATTTCTTTTCATGCCTCCGTCCTACAGGATAAACAAACAGATCCATACCTGTGACTGTGCGTCAGATGAACTCATTTAGTGTTTTCGTCAATATACTATCATGGCCTGGTGTACCATGAATACAACTTCAGACTATGATTCAGGGATGGGTTGAGGTTAAATGGAAAAAGCAGACGATTCGATTCTCATCCAGAAGTTCTTGTCACTTTTCTCCCACCAGTCAGATTTTTATTTTTTGGCCACGGAACATGTTTCCAAAGGCTGGGTGCACACCCTCTATTCTCTGCCTGTCACTCTTACGTCTGAAACGACAAAAGCTATGTGGAGAACTGAAAGAACGAAAGGCAGCTCTTTGAAGTGCTGCAGCTCGCAGAACATGCAGAGTTAAGATCTGTCAGCTCCAAACAGCATAGAACTAACAGCATAGGACCGCGGACGAGATGTTAATTTGTTTAAATGTTAATAATTAACAAAGAATCCCTTTCTTCTCTATGTGGATGTGGTTTTTCCGCTGGAGACAAAGATTCATGCTGTTTTACATCAGTGTGTGGCTGCTCTTGTCTGTTCCAACGTAAGGGTTTAGATAAACAAGTTGTTCTTGAACCATAGTTCCCCCTCGTGTGATGACTCTCCTCTGAGTCACTCAGAGAACTACAGCACTAATGAGGTCCATTGTTTAACGTGATGGTCCCACTTGTCTACCACTGGCATGACAGAACATCAATAGAGGCCAGGACAAGCTTCGCGCGGCTGTTTTCATTTTAAAACGGGCTCCTCTGCTGAAGTGTTGTTTTTATTCAAAATGGCTGCCAAACTCCAACTGATTATTTACCACTTTCAGTGGTAAATAATTCATGATGGAGTTGATTCGAGCAGTAAGCAAGTCTTTGTCATCTGTAGTGTATGACAGTATGCAGCCAGAGCTGGCCTGCTGTCCCACCAACCTGCACAACCTGTAGGAAGCCAACACTATAGGCTGTCCCCAAGAGAGGGCAGCGCCCACGAGTGTTATTGTCCACTGTCAGTCTACCAGGTATGACATGGAACAAGAGGGTTTTCTCATTTAGGAACAAGGTAAGTAAGGGTTCGTAAAGGCACATCAGAAAAATCATCAGGCAGGTCTTTAAGCAACACGAAAGAAAGAAATTCACTGTAAGAAATGTCTGTCTTTTCCTTTAAAACCTTCCCTCACACCATACCAGGAGGATTTATGGAGAGAACTGAGAGAATTATCAAATTAAGTTTAGTTTAAGACCATAATTGCTACTCTGTAATTGGAGAGTCAGCTAATTTGATCGGGAATCTGATTGGATCAGAGTCAGAGGGATGAGAGTGCATCTATGTGTTGCGAAGGCTGAAGACAGAAGACTCGGGTGTGGTGAGGTGTAAAGAATTACCCCTCAAATGGGAATAGTTAATGGCCAGGAGCTAATGAGTGACTCATACAGTACACACACACACACTCGCACACTCACGCGCACACACACACTCGCACGCGCACGCACACTTTCCCCCTGGTTTGAGTGAGTCACTAAACAGGTTCAATGTTTCGAGTGAGAGTAAAGGAAGTTTTCACCATTCTTTGAAGAACACCACTATCTCCTAGTTTGAAACGATGTCCTCAGAGTCACAAACAGCTTGGCTCCACCTGGATAAGATAAGGATGGGAAGAAGGAGGATGGCCTACAGGGAAAAGTATCACTTTAAATTAAGGTTACATTAACTATTGACATCTCAATAATAGCAACATTGTAGTTAAATACATTTATTATTTTATTAGTAGGAAATGTTTTTGTGAAGCACATATTTGCTCAAATAAACTTCACATCCTTATAGCAATCAATAAATCAAATGATCTGACCGTAAAATGACATAAATCTAACATCTGTAGCCATCGCAGGACTGTAATCAACACAATCAATCATTGTGCTCAGACCGAATGCAATGATTGGACGGCATAGGGAACAAATGCAATGATTGGATGGGCTACTTGCCTGTCTACCTACCTACCTGCGCACACTCTGCAAGTGGACTCATTCAGGCAGCTCCTTATGTGTTTTGAGGGGGGGCTTTAAAGGGAGGGGGTGGGATATCATTTTGGGTTAGATACTTTCAAACTCAAGCAGAAATTGCTAGTTTCGCAAGTTGTACAGTTAAGCAATCCCTGAAATTCCATAGCCAGTTGCTTGGGTGGTTGTGTTGTGAGATAAACACATTGGGAGAGAGTGTCGTTGTAAGTACCTTAAGTTAACTGCTTATGAATGTTGCATTTGTCCTGCATTATTTACCTGTGCAAATCACTTCAAATCAAGCCTAACTATTGTAGTAAATACTTAAACTGTTTACATCTTCCTTTGTCATTCCATGTCAAGGAGAAATCAGACATTTGTATTTTCGTTAAATGTTTTATGTTGTTTACATCAGCAAGTGTGTGTGTGTGTGTGTTTGTGTGTGTGTATGTATACAGGTGAATAGAAAATAATATTACACAAATATAATTTACACACAAGTCTGTAGATCTTTATAGCCATCCACTGTATCTTTCCATTAAATTGATAGGAAACCTTCCTATTTAATCCATGTCAGGTGAACCCTCCATTACAAAAATAAATGTGGCAACAGCCTGGCCTTTCACTTCCACATCAGTCCAAGCAGGCATTCCTGCAGTATATAATGTAGGGTGCAACGTCCTGTACGAGGCTGCGGTGTTTTCCTGGTCTACATGCACTCATCTGTCAGAATCTATGAAGCAGTGTCGTGCCTCCAGGGGTTTCCTAAGGGAAGCAGCATCATGCACGGATTCCCTGTTGAACACGTACGTGCCCAGACTGGGCCGTGGAGGACAGCCCTACATGGCCAGGCCCTTCTGAGACTGACGTCCACTTTGCTACCATTCCTGTATCCATTATTTAGAGTGACAGGAAGAACGATGTGCTATGTTTTGTTCCCCAATGCCACCTATCAACATGCATTTGAGATCAAACTCCATGGCAAGAGCATGCTTCAGCGCTTGTTGAGATTGACTTGGCCTGGGTTGTGCTACTATTAGGTAATGTGATGAGATTAAAACATGACCATGTTGGCAGCAAATAAAAAAAAATGGAGAACAAGGTGAGACTTGAATATCTTGTGGCGAAAAAATGATCAACAAAAATTGTGCTTTTTTCTTTTCTTTTTTTCTGCCTTTCATTCGTCATTGTGAGGTGCCTATTACAAGAACTCTCTCTCCAACCTCCCTGCAGGTAGAGCTGCAAAATTGAATGCTGCAGATGTCATTTCAACAATCTATTCTGGAATGAGTTGTGAGCGCATACACAACTGAACACAACGGATGTGTTCTACTATTGTTATGAAGCGGAATAAATAATCCACAATGCTGTTTCCACATTTAATGTAAATCTCACATGTCACCATGAATTCAACAACAGGTTTGATAACTTTGGTCTAAGTGTTGAGATGGAACTGAAAGCATTGTTTGAAGTGTGGCTTGATTGCAAATTTATAGTCATGGTTATAGGTCAGAAGGAAACTTGGACCGTTTTAACTGGTGCAGTGCAAAGAGCACTTTTTCAACTATGTGGAAAGAAATGTCTGAACTTATTTCCCTAAAGAGGAGATAATACGTTTATGCACACAATGTAAAATTTGATACAAGAAATACTTTTCAAATATATTTTCAATCCTCCCTCTGGGTTTTTTTTTATTAGCCAAAGTCAAAACTATGCTTTTTTAAATGCTAGGATTTTCCACATATAGTAAAGATTGCATTTTCACTTTATTGGAATCCTAATAATATAATTAATATTTAGGAGACAGACCGTACAGAGTGAAGAGCTCTCAATGTAATAACATTTGTTTGTTGTGGCCTTCATTCTCACTTGAATATAGCAACATTTTAATTATGATAAAAGTAGGCAGCAATGAAGTCCTTGAAGTACACAACACACCACGGTGACATTTGGAAAATAACCAAAAATGTTCAGCGATATAATATTTAATCTCACATTAACCCTAGTCAGTGCCGCGAGACAATATTAGCTTTGGAGTATTTCTGTGTCTGAGAGCAGTTTCCCCAACTCCCCACTCATGCTGTAAAATGTTGCAGGACATGCAGCTGAGATGGCTATTTGGGCCTATTTATCTCCAGTTCAGTAGCCCTGAAATGGCATTTAAAATTTTTATAATGCGTTTCATGAAAGGTCGGCGTCCCTCATTGGACAGTGGGTGCTCACTGGACTGTAATGTACCTTGCAAGTGCTACCCCTACACACACACACACAGACATACACACAAGTCTAGGTACACACACACAACACTACATACACACATGCACCCACCTCGCTAACCCCAGTTCCCTGAAGGAGGGGTAGTAAGTAAAGTTGTGTGGGCAGACCAGGCCCTACCTAACTCTCTCCAGCCTAGCCAGGAGCACTCAGGCCAGGCACAGAACAGACACACTCAACGGCCCTGCTGTTTCCAAGCAGTCAGCACACCTGCAACACTGTGGTAGCTATACAACACAAGCACACACAAACGTGAATACTGTACACCATGGTTAGTGCATACATACATACATACAAACACACACACACACACACACACACACGCACGCACGCACGCACACACACACACACATACATACATACATACATACATACATACATACATACATACATACATACATACATACATACATACATACATAGACTACAGTGCATACACACTGCAAATGCATAAACATGGAAACACACAAACATATACAAAAAAAGTATTTATAACCCATACATACTGTGCACACGTGCATGCATGCATAATGTACCCAAATACATACATGCAAAGAGACAGACAGTCAGGCAGACATACAGACACACATGCAAACACGTACACACCTAACAGTGGCTCTTTCATTAGCTAATGGACAGGTGGCACCAAGCCCCCTTTACTGAAAACTCCTGTTTTATTCCTCCCTGTTCTGTGATCTCCACTCTCTAGGCGCTTCAGTTTGCAGAGCTATTGCTGAGCTGTGGACTCATATAAAACGACATCAGTGATAAGAGGTTTCAGTCTTCATCCAACTCCAGAGTGAGATCTGACAGGAACGATCCACCAGTAAGTAGGATCGTGTGTACTGTTATGTTACTGTGCCTGTTCTGTGGTAGTCCTGGAGGTGACTGGTTCCATGTGGAACATAACATTAATGTTACTGTTCTAATCATACTGTGGCTTTGACACACTCTTTACACAAGCGCATCACTCCGGCTGCACATTGTTACGTAAAGATGTGCTCTGCTTTACTTAAGGAAGATAAGCACTGTAGAACTAACCACTTTGTTCTTTTTCATTATACTTTTCATCTGCTCTTCATTTTCTCAGAGGGAGAAAGTGGCTGATATTGAGGTTAAAGGTTTACTTCGAAACGATTGCTCAGATTCATCAAACTGTTTTCAATCTCCCCACCCTGTGAGGGGGGTTATACTTTATTAAGTGCCCCTCCTGAGGGCCGTGAGCTGAGCACCCATGTATCCACAGCTCAAAGGATGTGTCGTTGTGTCTAATCAAGTGTACCTGGGCTTGACAAACCTGAGAAATGTCTCTCCACATTTAGCACGTATCCTGTGGATCTAAGCTCTCGACTGTAGTGCTGTACTTGTATGCAAAACCTACAAGTGAGATCACTTGTTTTCACCTGTCCGGTTTAGAAAAGGTGTGACGGCTCATAACAACCACCTGAGATAACTGTGCTGCTTTGTCTTCGGTGATGGACGAGCAGCTTCCAAACTGCAATATTGGCAGGCCAACAATCCACAGCACTGGTGCTGAGTATTTCTCCAGAGAAATATAAAATACGGTCTCTCAAGGACATCGCCTTGCGAGAGGAGAAGGGAAAGGAGGGGAGGGTGGGGGTGTAAGGGGCGGAGGGGGGGGGGGGGTGGTTGTTGCAGAGGGCTCGGTTCTGTGTGGCTCCCCAGCTGTTTACTCTCTGCCGCAGTGCCTGTAAATCTGCCTGAGCTGAAGTATCTTGGGCATCATCTCCGGAACCCGTCATTCCCCAAATTACCTCTCTTTTCCCCCACTCTGCCAGGGCACCGTGGAAACGTCTGTCACTCACCCGCCTGGTGACACCAGGATCCACGAGCAACCGTCCTCCATCCATATCTCCAGGTTAGAAGAAAACGTTGGACATTTGCCTCCCTAACAGATGAAAAGGGTCATGAAATGTCCTTCCTAACTGTTTGCCATTCCCCTGAAGGTAGGAGATTGGGGCTTTTAGGATTTAGGCAGAGATGAGAGGAGTATGTCAAACTTTCATTTTCAAAGGAAGCGTTGAAAACATGGAACCTGTCAACGAACCGCAGGGTGCCATGAGGTAGAATGCTGCATCCTTTTACCAGGGTATTGGAGCTAGTTATCCGAACATCAGACAGGTCATGAGGGGATTCAAATCTGCCAACCGTTATTCGCTTGCTTCTCTAAGCCCTGCATAAGTGTGGAGAGACCCCAAAGGCCTGCCTGGGGCTTCTTCCACATCCAGTCATTACCCTGACACTAACTTTCACTGACTCCGAGTCTTTGAAGGGCTTTCTCTCTCTTCGCTATCCCGAATTCTGAAAACTATTGATTTTCTTCGATCGTATCTAGCCTTGTATTTTCAATCAACTTCTCTCTCCCACTTGGTTTTTCTCCTTCCCTTTCATGCCTTTGGCTGTCTAAATCTGTTTTTATTTTTGCAGGCTGGCACAATTGTGATTGTAAACACACATCTACTCTCAGCAATTATCAGAGGGGCAGAGTGGGAGAGGAATTGATCCGGCAGCAAGCTACTTGGTAAACAAAGCCTTCTTCTCCCTTGTGTCCATAGCAATTATGAAGTGCAAGAAGAAAGGGATGTAGCAGAGTTATTGCATGAGATATAAAAAGATCATCATAAACAGCAGCCAGTATTAGCTTTTTTTTTTGGTCCAAGAATACTGTAATGAATTGTTATGTTCAATCACATGCCAATCTTGTTTTTCATCTGAAACGCCTCTTTGATGGTGAGACGCCCTTCCATGATCAAGTCACCACCAGGGAGAACCATGGCTTTGCAACTGAGTTCGCGAAATCCACTGTGTCAAATCTCTTGAGGTCACTGTAACGTAGTTGTATGGCATTTTACATATGAAATGTTATAGTCCACACAGCAGCTTCAGGTGTAATTCATTTTCATTATTTTGCTGACTCAGTTTATTCCATAATTTTTCTCCCTCATCCTGTTAGACTCTCAAACGGCATGCATGTTTCTGTGTCCATCCCTGAAAGCCACGCACAATGTTCCATCAGAGTCTGATTCAGAGCCTGATATGGAAGGTATGTGAGTGCTGCACACAGAGATGGATATATGAATGCCATTCAGAAAACAAATGGATCTTTTATGCTTGTCCTTGAGGGGCGAATTATGGTGACATTGGTTACTGTCGACTGGTTACTTTTCTCAGGTTCCATATCTTGCAGAGCGCCAGAGGTGAAAATGCACTCTGATGTGCGGAGGGAATCACAGTGAAATGGGCTATTATCTTGATGTGTTGTTTTAGAGGCCATGGAAATGGAAAAGGTTTCTCTCATTTGCCCAACAGTAATCAGGTGATAGTATTGTCACAGAATGTCCCAACAACAATCTGTACATAGCACACAAGTAAACCACAACAAATGTAACAACTGGAGTGCTAATTTTACTCGTTGAGTGTTTATATAGGACCACTCTCATCATCACGCTGTGAAATGAACATTTTTAAATTTGCTCTATAGAGATGAGGTGGCTTTGATAGACATATCAACTATGGTGACAATGGCGAATAATAATGTACACGGTCAGGACAAATATACAGTATTTATCAGAGACAGATTCAGCCTAATAGATCTTTCTGAATCTTAGATTAGGTTTATTCAGCAACAGGAAAGTGCTAATTTTATGCATGTAGTAGTTATCTGAGGAGCTGCAGCATGTGAGACAGTATAGCCATGACAGGTCCAGGCTCTCTCTCTCTCTCTCTCTCTCTCTCTCTCTCTCTCTCTCTCTCTCTCTCTCTCTCTCTCTCTCTCTCTCTCTTTCTCGCTCTCTTTCGCTCTCTGTCGCTCTCTCTTGCTCTCTCTCTCCCTCTCTTAGTTCACACATGAGTGATAGGGACCATCTGCCTAAAAGACCACTGTCAGCGGAAAACATAAAGGACCAAAAAGATTTCAATTATCAATATACCATTTAATACATCGCCTGTAGGCCAAACAGTCTGGCAACCCGACAGGCGGAGATGGAGAATGTTATTCCTCAAACACATCAGCAGTAAACTACAGCGCTCCTCGCCAGCCGTTTGGCAGGGCACATGAAGCAGTTCAGAGTTGAGTCTATCCATCACGCCATGTTTAGAACACGCTGAGGTGGCAAAAGGATTCTTAATGCGTGGCCAATCACATTGGTGCACGTATTTTGTGACTGCTAAAGTGCCTTATTCCAAAGAGAGATGTCTTTTATTGGGATCGTTGGGAGTTGCAGTCCGAGCACCAGCACACAGCATCACAAGGGGTGTACCGGATGTTATTGTAGTGGTTGTGGCTCCATTTTACAAAAGTGTGGACGTGTGCCAACAGGCATGGGGAGGAAGATCTTATATAATGTGTTGTGTTCAGTGCCCTGGCTTTGTGTGTTTGCTGTGATTTGGCTGCATTTCCTGGATAAGATGGAAAGTAAACAAACTGTGGTTTTCTATCAGTTTTTAGAGTTGGACTTTTTTTGCATGCAGTATGAATACAAACCTCTGCTGCTAATAATCACTTTACGTAACTAAGAAGACAATTATGATAATGTTGATTATGGAAAACGACTTTCTCCCACTCTCTTTTACCACCCCACCTCTCTCTCTCTATCTCTCATCCTACCTCTGTCTCTTTCTGAACATGCTGTTTACTGTAATGAGATTTTAGTACGTGTATCTTTTGTGAGCAGATTCTCTTGTGCAGAACAAAGAGAAGATAACTTTACACAACACACTTGAGAATGCAGAACTTAACCTACACACTATTTATCCAAATGAGAATGTATATAGTACAGTGTCAAGTACACAAAGCTCAGATGATTATATATTTAGTGTATCTAATTCAATGTTAACTTTTAATTGTTCAAAAAGACTAAGGATCAGGCACATTCTAATTAATAGATTAAATCAGCCAAGAGTTAAGGCCATATGATGCAGCAACTACAATGGGGTCTACTTCTGTTGATCCAGTGCATCTATTATGCATTTTAATTTCCCTCCTCCGGTAACTCTTTCCCCAGTGTTGCTGACAGCATGTGCACCTGAATGAACTAAGTCATAATTAAAAAGGAACAAGTGAGAAATGCAATTAACTTCCTGTGCCCATTCATGGTTCCGATTCACAACTACAAAGAGAGACATGACAGTCGTACATCAATACGCAATGATCGGTTCCTGTACTCCTAAAACGAAAGCCCTTTGTTACAGACCAGGTATTACAGACATCAGGAGAGGCAGCCGTGCACTTTCTTATTTCCATAAAGTTGACCACATTTCCACCTAGTAGGTGCTGCTGGTAGCCCAGTCCAGAGTGCATTTAAGTGTGTGTGAGTTATGCATCCAGGGATGTGGTAATCTGTGTTATTTTTGCCAACATCTGCTCCAGAGCCGCAAGGTTAAAGCAGCCTGTAGGGGATCCATGATTGTTTTGAGCATATGTTGTTTATGAGCTCACTGTGAGCTTCAAAAAACCTACGATGCATCTGGTCCAATACCATCAGGGAAGGGAGAGCGTTAACAATAATGCAATGCATGAAAACAGTTGCTTCATTTGTTTAGATAGCAATGGTAAACACTTTGTTCTTATGGTAATAACAGTTTATTACAAGCAATTATTTAATTAAACAATAAATTATAGATTATAGATTATTTTATAGATTATAGAGTATTTTGTTTTGTTTACCTCTAAGAGATTATCCAACCTGTATGCCCTATCAGCATGAGAGAGTAAACCTAGCAGACATTTCCCCAACCGTTAAAGTAAGTTGAAAATCACCACTGAAAAGGACACTCACAACAAACAAAAAAAATCTGTCAACAGATGTATTTGGTTGTGTGTTGTTATGCCAGGAGATGCATGGTGACTACTGTGTGTCTGGTTGGACAGCAGCAGCTGTGTCTGGAGCGTCCAGATTGCAGCCTGGTCCACTGAGAGGCTGGTCACGTCCTGCCAGGGAGGCTCTGGGGCACGCCAAGACTTCAGCCTAGTGACAGATAACTAAAAACAGTTCTGTCCTGAGGGGAGCGGAACAACATCAATCTAATATGTGCCAATTTGACTTTTTCCCCCCTTCCCTTCCCAAGGACAGGCTACCACCTGGTGAGTGATCGGAGTTTATGTGCATGTTTATGGAGATGGAGGCTCCAGAGGGCTGATGTGAGTGATAGGCTCACAGCCCCAGAGGAAGAGAGGCCCTACTAGAGAAACACCTCACAAGTCATTCATCAAACTGACACGCACAGAAGGGCCATCTGAGCGACCCTGAGTCCTCGACTCCATCAGGAGGACATTAGATCTACCTGCACCACAGGTGGAGGGGACACACAGACAGGAAACACACGCATAGACACACGGATATATGAAGAGAGGGTCAAGCAGATTGGTCAGGACACATCTGTTTCAAGGCCGATAAATTACTGCGTTCAGCGACGATTCACATTTTGTTGTGTCAGCCTCACAGCACAGCCAACAGTAGCTCTGGGTTCCATCAGACTGGTGGCAAGTTTATAAAGGGCAGATTCTGTTATGCAATGGTGCTGCTTGGTGGGAGATATTTTCACCATGTTAGGAGATGCACCAAGCTTCATAGCACACGTACACATTTAATGTTGACCCTTCTTTCAAATGCATTGACCGTGGACTTAGCAAGGATTACATTGAGCATTGAAAATTTGTCTCACATACATTCCTGCACTTATTATTCAGGAGTATGTATGTGTGGACAGAGAGTTCTTCTTCTTGAGTGCTGCTGGTCAAGACCTACGTTCTTGTACTAAGAATACAGAGTTGCCCTCTGCTCTCATCACTTCCTACACCTTCCTCTGTTCCTGCTCTCCGTATTCATTCTGACACGTGGACATAAACCTCCACCCTTCCCTAAGACAATTTAACCCACGGTAAGGGAGAGACTGCTGGCTGGGTGGTTCACTCTCCTCAAAGGCCCCCTCCATTAGTTTGAAATGTAATTATGCTAATCATTATTGAGGTCAGAGGCAAACCAACCTGTTTTTTTGGTGTGTTTTTTTCCACCTTTACTTTTCCCGATTCACCCTCATCTCTGAGCAGCCTGGCCTTTGAGAATAATTATCCTTAAAAGCATATCATTTAGGCCCTTTAGCAGAGATGAGGTGATTAGGTGACAGAGGTGTGTTGATGATGATGCACTTTAAAATGTTTTTTTCCGTCAGGGGTGGGCGTATGATGTGGATGAGTGGACAAGCAGTGGCATATAGTGCAAAACACACTATATTAGAAAACAATTTGTCTTCTCCATTTTTTTCATGAATACTCTCTAAAATGTTACTGAAAATGAACACCACTGAAGCTGTATTTGCTCGCATAATCAAAAAGCAAGTCAACAAAGATATACTCGATCCAACCACTGAAACCATATTTAGTGTCTTTCGCCACGCATGACTGGATCAGTAATTGGGCAGGATTCATAATATTTAGCGGAATTGCCAGAGCTCTGCATCAGATGCATGTGCCTCTGTGTGTCTTCCTTTCCTCATCAATCTGGTCCCTTTCGGCCCCGCTGGGTTCACCCTGGGATAATTAGGCTTAAATGTTCCTATCTGCCTCTGTAATGGCTCTGCTTGCCATTCAAGGGCCCTGTTTAAGGCCCTGAGCAGGAGAAGTACTGGATGGAGATGGCCTGCAGGGCCTTGTGCTCTTTCTATCCCCATGTAGACTTCTGGTTGGTGATGAAGATGTAGGATTATTAGGGTCATAGGAAGTTGTGATTAGATTATGAACAGACAGTATGTTGCACTAACCATATCCTAAGGCATTTTAGGATATTAATGAGCAATGCAAATGTGTGGAAGAGAAGACATGTTGCTGTGCATACGTGTATTTCAAAGACAAAGAAAGAGGGAACAGCATGTAACCTCTAGTTATGTATCTATTTTTATAGTACATCCACTCTCTTGACTCAGAGCTCCACATTTGGAAGAGAGGTTATCATGGCTGTGCTTCAGCCTCAGTGCTGCAGAGCTGGATAATAATACCATCTGGCCATGTCACCGGGAACTCGTGGATTAGAGTGTTCCAAAGCCAGGAAAAGGAACCGTGTGGCCAACATGTTGTTTCCAGAGGTCGAGCACATTCTGTGTTCCTGCCCTCCTGCCCCTTCATCACTGGGACAGCAGCCCAATTCTACGCCAACCATCTCCAGCGGCCTGTAATTCAAGAAAAAGGCCTTTCAGAACATCTGTTACTGGAAATATAGCATTCGACTTTCGGCCTTTAAATGGCGAGGACAGTGTTTGATATTACTGTAATGGGGAATGTAAATTGGAGGAAGCCTCATGTCGGATAATAAAATAGTTTCCGATGGTTTATTTATAGATAAAGCATGTATTGTATGCAAATGTTTAATCACAGATCTGTTTTGCTTTTACCTGATGGTTTACTCTCATTCTTTTCCAAAGCAAGTATTCTCTGTAACAAGTCTCTGCTAGGAAGGTACAGCCAACTGGTAATGTTTTCTTTTCTTTTAGCAAGGACAGTTATGAATGGATACAGCTTCCATCCATAACATTTATTGAAAACGACACTGCAAATTAAATGGCCACATTACATAACTGATATTATAAGTAGGTTGCAACTTATTAATTCACCAATGTTGTTTTGCTGTATAACAGCAACGTCTCCCGCTCCCGTCTCTCTCACCCAATCACAAGGTCACAGCAGCATATTACTTGTTTTACAAGAGCCGCGACCACTTTGCTCGATTTCGTTTAGTGTCATTTATTAAGTTATTGAGAATAGTTTACTTGTGCTTCAGATATTTAATGTGACTTATATTGTTTTTAGCCTCCTGTAGCGGGTGGAGGGCCGGGATGCTTAATGTACTGAGAAGCACAAAAGTGTTTTGATAATGTATAATTTAATTTGACCAGAAGGCCCCCAGCAGTAGTGTCCCTCCTCAATCTCTGCCAGCTCTCTTCATTTCTGCTAAGACTGCAGCTATTACCATGTGGCTACCTGATCTGCAATACATTTGTACACTGAATTAGACTCTCGAGACAGTAATTGGTCATTGGTTAGAAGATAAAGCATTTATGTGTGTTGTCCCTCAGTTGGTGTGCAATTTTATCATTAACAGCAACCGCATAGGCAACATTTATGGGAAAATGTTAATTAGAGGTACTGTCATGACAAAAATGTACAAACAGTTAATCTGTCTCTGTCAGCATAGGGTGTGCAAAAGGTGTGTGTTATTTGTGCTCTGTCTGTGCTGAGGAGAGAGCAAGAGAGAGGGGGGGGGGGAACGGAGAAAGGATGAGAGAGAAAGAGAAGGCGCGGGGATCTATTGGGCAGAGGTGTTGAGATATGATACCCATTACAGGGCTGGCAGCTCTGGCCAGGCTGGGGACACTGAGGTCGCCCACAGTGGGACTTGGCCACACAGGAACTCTCTTCTAGCAAAAAACACAGGCAGTGTCCAGGTTCCCTCCACATTCCTTCTATGCATGTATTCGTCTGTAATGTCCATGTCCATGTGCAGCAACAGAACATTATTCTGTATGTCCACGGTGAATTTGTGTAAAGATACTCAAGGTTTTATGAAATATTGAAAAGAGTCTGACCTTTGGTGTGTTTGCCTCCAACCACACTTAAAAATACAGAAGAATGTTAAACAATGTACACATACTCTAAATCCTTGCTCTTATATGAGAGAAGCTCACCTTTCTCAATTGAGTAGTCTAATATAGAGAATGGTGTCAGCAAGGTTGTTTCTTGTAGAGCCTGCAGGGTTCATGTGCTATGGAATGGGATTAGGTCTTAGATGATGAAGAGGAGAGTGATAGGAACAGTGCTGCCTAGGAATACTACTATTGTGTGTCATTAGGATTGAGCTCAACCACATAAAGACAGTTAATTTATCTGACGTGCTCATTAGAAGACCAAGAAATTCCCTTCTTTCCATGAACTGAGAGTAAGGCTGTGTCTACGAAGACTCTCATGTCATTCTGACAGCATGTGAACGGTAGCCCATTAATTTTGGCAAGACTGTGCCGCTGACTGCACTGTCATAATGAATGAAACACTTTTGAGAACGCTAGCGAGCCACTGAAGTGTTAAACATGCGAGCACGCAATTAGTAGCAATGGCGTTAAACTTAATTTAACCTGCAGGGAGAATGTTGTCCTTCCCGCGGGAAGGTTGGATGGATTGGAACAGCAGATAAACGTTAGGAAGCCGAATAAAACTGACAAGCCGAATAACATCTTGGTAGGTGTCAATGAGACCATGACGCAGAGCCCAAACACTTCTCCTAATATATTCCATTCCTGCTGTTCCTCAAATGAAGACAGGCAGTGTTTTGAAAATTTAAAAAACTATAAATGAAAACAGATAATGATATCTACAAAGACATCAGAGTGCCCTAAGCATGAAGAACATCTGTTATTGTCCTCATATAACTGTCCTCATATAAAGTGCCAGTCATCTGGTGGAGCAAAACTTGTCCAGTGGCTGAGCCCAAGGCAGGGGTGAAGGAGAGTACACAAGGATGAGGACCAATCAGAAGGATGGGATGAGAGAAGAGGGGGAGGAAGCACTCCAATCAAGTAGGAGGTTTAGGCTCCAAGTAGAATGACTATTGAGATTATGTTAGCAGAATGAGCATTCAAAGTGACATAACTGTTTTCTGATTTCTCTACAGCTGCATCAGTTATTCATAATTCCAAAACAGGAAATATGTTTTGTAAATATGAATGAAATTCTGTTTTAGGTACTTTGGCGTGTTCATCAGAATTATAACCACACTACGCTGAAATAATGAGTTCATCAAATAAAACATTTATATGCTGACACAAATATGTAAGGAGCTGGATTGATAAAACTCACATCTCAACTGTGAAACCATTTGTGATTACATTGCAAATCTTATAAATCCCTACAATTCTTTCAACATTCATTGTGTCACACACTTTCCTAAATTACTGTATTTTTTACATACATATTCAGCGCTTCTTGTGAATTTATTTGTCTTATTAATTGACTGTATCAAATTCATATGAAATCAAATCACATGAAATCTCCATCTGTATAAAACATTAATGGATTGAGTGAGTGAGGGTGAAAGTTGCAGCGTTTGTCCTTGAACCCAGTAACAATAGCTGGTAGTAGTGTGACATGAGTCTCCAGGGGCGGGCAAGATTAATCTATCTGCCAATCACACAAGGTACCGGGTCTGCTCATTGGCCCCCAGTGTGTGTCATAATTAAGATGGCGTCGCTGTAAACCAAGAAGAATTTGGTGCATAACAAGACAATACTTCTAAAGTAATTACCATGGACACAACTGGTGTACCAACCTGCTTTTATGTAATTACCTAAGTGACATTTCTGCAAAGACTTGGCAAAGCGATTCTAGGGATAGATTGTAAGGGGTGTTTGGCTGTCGCAAGTGCTCTCCTTACCCACATGTTGTTCAAAATTGTTCTCTTTCTAACAGTTTTAGCATCGATTCAGGAACTGCTTGGTTTAAGTGTTCAATATATTGTACCGACATCTGTCTTATGTAGTATTGTCTTAAATTATTACAAATTAATTATAACATTTTAATGTGATGGCAGCAGGCTTGATTGATGTGTATGAATGTACAATGACTGTTGATGGATGTGCCAAATGACGTTGTGTCCTTGGGCAAGGCACTTCACCCTACTTGCTTCGGGGCAATGTCCCTGTACTTACTGTAAGTCGCTCTGGATAAGAGCGTCTGCTAAATGACTAAATGTAAATGTAAATGTGGATGGATGTTTTGATGTGTATGGATGTGTATAAATGTGTCTGGATGTGGATGAACGTAGGTGGTATGGGTGTAGGTCAATGTACAGGGAACGCATGTGGATGTGTGTGGATGTGTGTGGATGTGTGTGGATGTGTGTGGATGTACAGGGGTGTGGTGCCAGTTGGTATGTGGAGGAGCTATATTAGGGACTCAGGGTAATGTGCTTTCGTGACAGAGACTTGGCAGGGAAATGAGGCTACCTTCCTCTTGGGGTCCAGTCGGTTTTCAATGATAATTGAAAATAATGTAAAAATAGTTGTCTACAGCGAACCTGGGTGGACTCTCTGAGGACAAGGTCAAACCTTCGCCTTTTAGTTTAATTTCCGCATGATTAATTACAGTGTGGAAAGTCTGGAAATAAAATTGTTTTACAAGTTCTGGAGAAAGTTGTACCATGTAACTGAAACCTGTCATCAAAGGTGTGTCATGTGACCAGGTCTGGCCTGGAACTGAAAAACGTCCCGAGACTTTGAAACGCAGACCGGCCCACGACCGTGTATTATTATCATTGTTTTTTTTTTGCATTATGACGCGGCCGTTTGACCGGCCATTCAGGAAATCTCCCGACGGCCAATCTGACCCTGCATGTGACACATAAGAAGAAACTGATGGAGCAGACAGTAAGAAGTTCTGACTTTAACGAACATGTGCAGTATAACACCTAGGATGTTGTTTTACAGCACATAATTTAGCAGTTTTCTGACATGTTGATTGTGAGATTGGTGGGGATTAGTGATTCTGTTTCAAAAGAAGAGGAGAGGCATGTTTTAATATCAGAGGGTTGCCACCTATCAGATGTCAAGTTCCAACTAGATCAAGAGACATACTTTGTTGCTATGGACACAAGCTTCTAAATGTTGCACCAGTTTGACATATATGACACAAGACATATATATATATAACATTGTCTTGACTAACAGACGGTTATCACACAGAATATTCACCTTGTCTCATTAGGTTAATCTATAGAAATCTTTGAAAAGCCAATAATCGTTTTAGGAAGCCCAGATAGGAAAAATAAATCGTACAAAGATTTTCCACTAATCTTGGGAATATGATTCTAATCATAAAATTCAGTAGGATTACATTCACAAAGAACCAGATTACACAACAACATCATGAATCGTTTTAAGTTACTAACCATAATTCTATAGTAATCTAATAATTCTATCAGCACAAACAGTGGGATTAAGAAACATTTTGACTAATCTATCCTGTCTTGAATGCAAAGACACAACACCATGTGTTGTGTGTAAATGTCTGTAGTATGGTGATTGAACCCCAGTCTTCTCTTTTCCAGTCCCAGGGATGTACCACTCGACCAAGGAGGCACTGCTGTGGTCCTAAGGTGCGTTTGAGAAAAGTTAGTTTTTTCACACAGACTGCGTCCTGAACTCTCAAGTGTGAATCTCAGCCATGTTGTTTCATGTGTGAAATCTCTGTCAGACAGTCACTAGTTTCGGGTGATGTTATTCATCTCCATCCATCTTAGTGGCTTAATCCTATCATTGATGTTGGAAAGAAACATACCAGTGTCACGAACCCGGCTCAGGGGTTGAGACAGAACAAAGGGGAACACATGCGCGAGAACTATATGCTGTGGTAATTTATTAAAGAATACTAATTTAACATAACTAAACGTGAGGTATGTAAGTCAGTAAGTCAGTGGTGTACATGTGTGTGAGTGTCTCATGATAGTGAGCAGTGTTGAAGGGTGTATTAACAAAAGTCAAAAGGTTGCCACAACTCAAAACAAAAAGCCTACTGCGGACAAACGGAAGGGTCCTCTCTCTCTTCCGACGTCCTTTTAAAGGGGAAGAGACACCCCGGCCCAGGTGTATCCACTTAACGGCTGAGGAGGCCATCACACCAGCATCAACAGGTCCTATGGCTCCCAGTGAAACCAAGGCAGAGCAGGACTGGTGGAACAGGTGCCCACAGAAAGAGCCACTGCTGCTCCCATATCTATTTGTATCTCTGGCGGTCTCTCTCTCTCCCAGCAACCTAGCCTGCTTGTCTTCTCTGGGTATCACAGACATGCCCTCTAGGACCAAACCGTCTCATTAAAACAGAAACATGTTAGAGCTTTTTAAAACTTGCTTTTAAACTTTTGTCTTCTCCATTATAGGAACGTTTCAGACATCCACGCATTTTCAACCTAATCACAGGATAGCGTATGGATGAGGGTACTTTTTGTATGCTGTGAAAATGACAATAATGACCATGATGATGTTGCATGGCACAGTTAGCCATGTGAACTACTGTCAAGGGCAAATTATCCATGTATTGTACAGAATGTACTGAAGAGGCTTCACACAGCAGAATCATCTTGGTTCTGAGCCTCATTAATTCAGACTGCTTCTAGTGCCTCTGCAGGGGAGGGGAGGGCGTCACGTCATCCAAAAACATGATAGCCACTGCAATGAGGCCATGACCAAAGCAATTGTGATTGTTTTGTAATGGCTTCTCCCACAGACAGAACCGTTCCTCTGCTCGTGATGATGAAGCGCGTGCGGCTGCTTTATCAAGCTGCCCCACTCCAGCACCGCCCAGCCATATTGCTGATGTGCAATAAAGTACAGCTCTAATTGCCAATTAATCAGCAGTTCATCAGTGCTCATTAAGGTGCACTTAGGGAGGCCATTGGAAGGTTGTGTAAGCGTTATATGATGTTACGCAACAGCCTGGTTTACAAGGAGGTCATAACAGGTTATATCTTCATCTCCACCACAAAGTCTGCAGTTTGGCAGGGAAATACTATATCAGCAGTTTCCCAACTGTACTTGCTGTGAGAAAGAGGTAAACAGTGAGAGGAAAGAAGTGAGAGGAAGACAATCAGAGAGACAGATAGACTCTCATATTGAAAGCAATGTCGGAAAGACCATGATGAAGGTGTTCCGACAACGAAGCAGTCTTCAACACCAAGTACAGTACACCACATAGATTCTTATTTTTCCTTGCATACAGGATAATAAAAGCGCACTTTCTTGAAGAGCCTCGAATCGTCCTCTACACTGACACACAGAAGAGATCTACAAATCAGTTTTCTCTGAGACAGTTTTACTGCAGCAGTAACTCTCTCACACACACACACACACACACACACACACACACATCAGCCATGAAACTCTGCCGCGGCGCCATGGTTGCTAGGCAACACCTCGAGGCCAGCTCCCCTTGTAGCTGACCTGATTAGTTAATTGTGGAATGTAAACTGAGTGAACGGAGAGATCTTTAAAACAGGAACTGATTCGCCATGGCTGGCAGGAGGCGTTAGAGACCAAGACAACTGGCTGGTTCGCTCAGAGGCCATGAGGGTTATCACAAGATCTGGTACAGTTCGCACAAAAAATCTCAGAACATGTAGCATTTGGTTGAAGTTTCGGATGTTGTTACTGTCGTTACTGAGCAGTACTCCATATGTCTACTGGAACAAGGCAGCCATCTTCTGTGTTTTCTACCACGGTTGTAACTAACTTGATTCACCTTATAAACCAAACAATTGATAGAATTAGGTGAGCTAGGTTAGGATTGAGTTATAGGTAAAGGTGTCCGATGACATTGTATTCCATCAACAGCCAGTTGAGAGAACAATATGGTGAAGAATAATCAGTTGTAAAACTAAGCTGACGTGTGCCAGTGCCAATTGAAGATGTGGTGCTGTATGTCCAGGAAACGTGAATACAGATTAATTATAGAAGTATGTGGGGTGCAGATTTATAATGAGAAACATCCTGTGAAATTAATATTGTGTCATTTGTTGTCAACAAGTCCTAGGGATGGATTCATCTCTGAACATCGTTTGTCAGGCGTTGCCATGCAAAGTCTCCCCGGCTCAGTCTGATGATGCAGGCAGAAATAATCTGGTTAATTGCTTGGATGCAGATAATATGAAGAAGGAAATGAGAAGATTCACAGGCTTTATTCAGTTAGCTAATTAGCCTTAGTTAGCAACATAAAGTTGCCTGCCTGTGAAAGGGTCTAGTTTCCACAGGGACTCTCACAGGCATGCCCCCTTTCTGCTGGGTCTCCTGCAGTATGTCATTTTTAAGTCACAGCACAACATTGGCTGATTATCAGTGAATATTCGCCTATGCGAGAACCCTATTGACAGTCAAATCAATTATTCTGCCACTGTGGAAACATAGGAAGAGAAACTCTAACTTGGGCCAGAAAATGACCTTTGCCTGAGAATCCTGGCGAGAAGTCGTTGGTAACCCAATTAAAAGGAAATGTCACGCTGGTAATTATGCCTCACTATGTGAATCATTCTCAGAAGGGTGGCCGCCCAGATTGGATGGAGGGAGGTGACATTGAAGTATCTTACTCTATCCTCTCACTCTCTCTATCTCTGCTTTTTCACTCTCTCTCTCGCTCTCACTCTCTCTCTCTTCTCTCTCTATCTCTACTTTTGCACTCTCTCTTTCTCTCTCTCACTCTACCTCCCTTCAGTTGATCAAAAAGGGAATGCTTGTAAGATAACCAGCAGACCTCTCAGTGTGTCTCAAACTGTGAGAAAAACAAGACAGAAAGAAATAGATGATTCTTAATAAAGTTCTGACATTTGAATCTCAATTTAAATCTCAATACACCATTCCAAAGCCAAGAAAGGTCATTCAGCAGCACACACTGTATTCTCTCACATCCATCCTGGCTTCATCTCACCTTCTGAATCCACATCCTACAGACATCTTATCAACAAGCCCCTTCGTGCTTTGATCTTGTGTGTCCAACCCCAACTTTAACCCTGCAGTGGCTAATCCAATGAGCAGAGTAAAGAGTATGTCATAACCCGCTCACCATCACTCATTCTACAATCACTGCCACAACAGCACAGGCTCAGTGACATGAACCCTTTTCCCCTTGTTGCAGTGTGCATGAGAAGAGGCCAGATGGCCGCCCAGTCCCTACAGCAGATCAGACGGGCAGTCTAAGCCCCCCACTGCACAACTAGCCTGGCCTTTGTTCCAGAGGTAAGGCAGCTCCTAAATCCTCTTCTCTGGTGGGACAACAGAAGCTCATCTGACCTGGTGACATGTTTCAGTCAGACATCATACCTAATGTTTGCAAACACAGACGTTTAGCTTTGTTGTGAATTTTGTCTGGACCTGATTTTATTGTCTGGAAACACTGATTGTCATGGAGACACAGCTGACTTGATTACAAAATATTTTGATTGTTCTTTTAAGGGGGCTAAAATGGCACTTCTTGACTGGCAAAATTGTGTTTTGAATTAACTACATGTACTTACAGTTCACAGAGTAACTTTCTCTCTATGTTGATCTCAGTCAGCTTGAGTTGGTAGACATTTTGATCAGGTTTGAAGAAAAGTGGTTATACAATCCTGCTCTATGCGTCATCATAGGATAACTCAAACTGTTTCAAAGCATAGCCACTCTTCCCTGTAACATTTTGAAGGCTGGTTTTAGCAGTAATGGCAGTGAGAAAATCAGGGCCTTGCCTCAAAACCAATATAGAATCTCATCAAAACCAGCGATGGAAACAGTCCTTTTTCCAGACATCCACGATTCAGATTCACCTCCTATGTTCCTGCATCCCCCTTCTGATTGGATTATCTCCTTCGTTATAGAGAAAGCGGCATTAAATGTGTTGGCCAATCTCTTTCATGTATTGTTCCTATCTATAATTGCTTCTTTTCCTGAATATCATGAGGACAGTGACTTCCATGCCTGGTAAATGTTATAGGTCCTGAGTAGATAGAGGGAGCACTGGGGGAAAATGTCACTCTTTGAAAAATACAACAGGTTGACATTCTTCCTGTTGAAGTATAGTGTCGGTTTCTCATTCAATTTTCCAAATTTCCTAAAAAACACATATGGTCTGGCTACAGTAAGACATGACGAGAGAAGCCTGGATTCTGGATTATGACAAGGCGAGGATAACTCCAATTCCTGATCTCACAGGTATTTCCATCAGTACCATGAAACAGCCATGGTTGATTGCAGCCTGGTCCTGTGACAGATGCTGTTATAGGAACCTGGCTGAGCTTCAGAAGGTTGGATTAGAGTTAAGGACATTTGAAGCCTCCTTCTGTTTTAATTAGAGGATACCTCTAAAAAAAAATAGCGAGAGATGCTTGGCAGTGACATTGCCATAGAGGGAGGCTCCAAGGGGCAGATTAAGCCTGGGTTTTGCAGGGTTTAATTCCTTCCGAACTACCGCGGGCCTCTCAGATACTTACTATAAGAAGGGTTTAAGGGTTGAGGTTTACGCCTCCCTCTGATTGCTTTGATGTCTAAATGTGATTGCAGTAATGTGTAGATCATAGAGTATTTAGCATAGTGAAAGGATTATAGGCATGGAGGTGATATGTGGAATGTCCTACCTGTCACGTTATCCTACCTGTTGAGAGTAAATGATGTGTTCACTCACGGTGTACTGTAGCTTTGATTAAAGCAATGATTGCTTTATTGTGGTTTTCTTGAAGGAAACAGTATTGTAGAGAAATTACTGTATAAGTGTAGAGCTAAGAGATGAGCTTTCTTAAATTGTCCACAACAAAAAAAACGTGGAGAAAGTCTATGATTTGTAATGTGGTACAGGTCGCTCATTTGCAGTACATGTCCACAAATAGTTCTGGCCAAATTGTGTTCAGAGCCTCTGTAATTGTCCTTGTTTGTAGGGAAAGACCAGCCTCACCCATGTGCGCTCCACTTGCTCTTCCGCTGTCTGCTCTCGTCTGTGAGAGAGAGGGAGAGAGAGATGGAGAGGGAGAGAGAGGGAGGGAGAGAGAGAGAGAGATAGAGAGGGAGAGAGAGGGAGGGGGAGAGAGAGAGAGAGAGAGAGAGAGGAAGAGGTGAATAGACATTGAAGGAGCGAGAAGGAGAGAGAAAGAGAGAGAGAGAAAGAGTGAGAGAGAGAGAGAGAGAGGGGGAGAGAGAGGGAGAGAGAGGGAGAGAAAGGGAGAGGGACCAGACCAATTTTGTGTCTCACTGGAAGCTAAAGAAAGGCCCTGCAGCTGATGTCTACTGGTCTACTGAGTGTGTCTAAACCAGTCACACAAGACCCAAGCTGGAGTTAGTGTCACGTTCTATTTTATGATGGAGACATTTTATTTCGGACATCCATGGTAGCTCCTTTAAATAATGTCCCATCCTTTCATTCAAATCTCTCCGGTCTTAATTTGAAGACAATGGCTGTCCCACTTGTCTTTGCATGCAGCCTAGAGAATCTTTTCCTTCCATGATCACTGAGGACTGGCCCTATCCACTGACCTCCCACTGTTCCAACCTATTACCTGCCACAAGCCATGTAGCATTTACCCAGCAGAAATTAAAGTGCAGGGACACACTCTTCCATAATTTATCTGAGAAATTAAACAGTGTTTATTTTGGCTTAAACTGTGGCTGTGCGAGTCTCCTGTGCTATTCATTAGCATTGGCAATTTCCTTTGTGCAGATGAGGAAAGCGGGCTGATTGAATTCTAAATTAAAAATTAAAGAATCGCGAGAGCTGAGCAAACAAACAGTCCGCTGGCTGTAGCTGCTGATAAGGTGTCAAGAAAGGTATGAGAAATGCTGTGTCGTGAAGGGGGAAAACAGTCACTACCTGAATATTAGACACATGCTGTACTGACTACCTGTATTTTCCTGTCACTGCAAGTTTAAGGGGGTGGACCTTAAATCATAATGTATATTCTACGACCTGTTCTTGAGCATCAACAGGCATTCAACCTGTAATTTCCTGCAATATTTCATTTTTCATTGCTGCATGAATAAAACATTTCTGAATCAGGACCGAAAAGTAGCACTGTGTGTCAATTGTGTCAAAGAAATATATAAGCTGCAGTCGTTGACATTAATCAGGAGACTTCAGATAAGTGTTTATTTTGGTATTTCTTAAAGTACCCTGGATGTAATGTAATGTAAATGTATGGTGAATTGCACAGATCCACCAAAGATGTATTCGAATCTATAGCGAAGATGCCAAAATATATTGGAATCTTGGCTCATCTAGTCTGGGTACTGACAGAACATGGTATGAGACTGATAGATGCAATACTTTTATCATCAGAAATGGGACTACAGAACCTGGATTCATTGGATTGAATAACAGAATCCCTGCAGATTATTGTCCCCTTCTAATGTCACAAACTGACAGAGGCTGAGAGCTCATTTTACTGCTGCTGTGCAGTGCATTTATCATTTTTCGAGGTAATAGTGTTGAACACGTCATCTCCTCTTCTCAAGTGTTTGGGATTCATCCATTCATTTGGAAGGGACGTTTGTGTCCTCGTCTCCTGGTCTTCCTAGCAGTGCTCCATTAGCACATCAGCAGGGCTCAAATCCCCCACTGTCTCACTCTCAGTGGTGGATCTGGGATAAGTAGTTCCAGTACTGTGCGCCTCATGGATTATGATGATGATGTCATCTCCTGGCTAATATAACCTAGTCTAATACAGTAAAGCCGAAGCACATGATGATTTATGATGTCAAAGGTAAATTCATTTTCCGAAAGAAAAATACACACTCCCCGACGAGGCCCCCTGTCAACTCTGCAACACTCCTCTGAGCTGAGAATTAATATTAGGATTGATAGAGAGCATGGAGGGGACTAGGCCTGATTAATAAGAGTTTTGTCTCTGAGTGTCACTGAACGCTAAGCTAATTACATCCCGAATGCAGAGGTCAAACACAACACTCTTGGAAGCACTGCTGAATGCAAATCCTAAAAGCTTTTTGCCGGACATCAGAGGGATTTAAATACAAAACATGTTTGAAATTAAAGGGCCAATAGGCTATCAAACTCAGACAAACAATTTGTATTATTGTTGAAGAGGTCTAATGTCATTAATGTATTCAAGTTTAGGGGTAGGGTTGGGGCTAGGCCTGTGCTAGGCCTAGAACTCGAGAGCAGGGAGTTAGTAAGGTGATTGAACTCATCAAAACATGTTGATACAACACTGTGTGAATGCTTTCTTACATCAAGGTTTGAAAAGACAGGAGAGGAGAAGAAAAGAGGGGAAGGGAAAGATAGGAAAGTAGAGGAGAGGGCAGAGGAGAAGAGGGGAGAGGAGAGTAGAGGAGAGGGCAGAGGAGAAGAGGGGAGAGGAGAGGAGAGGGCAGAGGAGAAGAGGGGAGAGGAGAGGGCAGAGGAGAAGAGGGGAGAGGAGAGGGCAGAGGAGAAGAGGGGAGAGGAGAGGGCAGAGGAGAAGAGGGGAGAGGAGAGGGCAGAGGAGAAGAGGGGAGAGGAGAGGAAAAGATGGGAAGGGAGGGGAAAGGAGCATGCATTTTTATATTTCTACAAAACTTAAGTGGCAGTACAGTACCTACTGTAGGAATTGCAAAATAAGTGCACATTCGTCAAATTAGATCCCTGACTGTTATCGAGGCAAGGCGCTTCATGTCCCCAGTGAGACTGTGCCTGGCAGTAAGGACATTTTCAATAGGCTCTAATGCGTTTTGCTGTCTCATAACGTTTAGATTTGATGGCAGGCAGCCCGCTGAAGGGCAGGTATGGGCTCTCCCCCCTTCCCACCGGCACCACCATATCTCCGTCTATCTCTCTCCCGCTCCCTCCCTCTGTCTCTCCCTTCTCTCCCTTCTCCAGTCATCTCATTCTCTATGTTTCTTCCCTACTTTTCCATCTCTCTCTCTCTCTCTCTCTCTCTCTCTCTCTCTCTCTCTCTCTCTCTCTCTCTCTCTCTCTCTCTCTCTCTCTCTCTGCCTCCCTCCTTCCCTCTCACCTCTGTCTGTCAAATTTCATTTTTCCACACGGCTCTTTCTCTGGTCAATTCTACATTGTAGAGAACGCTACACACCCAGCACACTGTCTCTCCAGCACAGGAGGCATGTCTCCAATAAGAGGCTTTCATCACCTGTGGCGATCAACCTTTACTGCGTTGTTTCATTTAATTGAAGTAATTTGAATTAGGTTTAATTTAATTGGACGTTTCTCCTGTTTTTGGCCTTGAGGGCGTTGTGCTTGTTCCGTATGAGACAGAATGACTCTCATGTCTCGCTAATGGTGATGGTGGGGTTGGTAAATTGTGTAGGAAAAGGGCAGGTGACAATCAACACATTGTTGGAGTTATGACCTTTTACAGGTTATCACAGTTTGGGACAATGCATGTGGCATAGGAACACTATTCCATGCTCCTGTACAGAAACACACTCATACACACACACACACGTGCACACACAGACACGACACACATACACACATTACATACACTAAGATGTGCACAAAGAGATATAAACACACAAAGACACAGACACACACAGAGCCTTTGAGCCTTTCATTTCTTTCCCAGAGTGCCTGTCTGAGACGGCTGTGTCTCAGGAGGAGAAGGACGAGGAGGAGGAGACAGAATGAGAAAGAGAAGAGGGATGAGGAGGTGGAGGAGGGGGAGGAGGTGGAGGAACTGGAGGAGGTGGAGGAGGGGAGGAGGGGGAGGAGGGGAGGAGGTGGAGGAGGAGGTGGAGGAGGAGGTGCAGCAGGAGGAGCAGGAGGAGGAGGTGGAGGAGGTGGAGCAGGAGGAGGAGGAGGAGGTGGAGGAGGTGGAGGAGGTGGAGCAGGAGGAGGGGGAGGAGGAGGAGGTGGAGCAGGAGGAGCAGGAGGAGGAGGTGGAGGAGGAGGAGGGGGAGGAGGAGGAGGGGAATATCGGCAATCAGGTTTCCCCCCTCATTTAATAGTTATGTGTTACATTTTGTCTGCAGTTCATGCAGGCTGCTTTTGGTCTGCTTTGAAACAGCACATCAGAGAGAGAATAAGAGAAAGAGAGAGAGAGAGATAGAATGAGAGAGTGAGAGAAAATGAGGGGGAGACAGAGAGAAATTGAGAGAGAGAATGAGAGAGAGAATGAATGAGAGTGGTAGAATGAGAGAGGAGAGAGAAAGAGAGAGAGAGGTAGAGAGAGATTACACACACACACACACAGAGATACAACACACATCCACACACACACATATATACATGTTTTAGAGGACAGATCTAAGGTGTCAGGAGATCAGATTTTCAAGCTTTCTATAGGAGTGTTCTCCCAGTGTTTGACCCCTGTCTTCAACTGGTGTAAACGTACTATCTGTGTGATTGTGCGTGTATGAGCGTACATTTGGAAGTGTGTGGAAACTCTCAATATTCTGAACACAATTAGCAGTCGGGCAGGGCAAATTGAGCTGATCATCTTTGATTAAGTCAGGACCTCAGGCTCGTGATAGGCAGACTACAAAGGTCATTCAATGTAATCTGATTGGACACTTCCCTGTAATATTTCTAAATATGGTGCAATTCTGGAATCCTAAGCAGATCTAAATAACTTCTTAGTTAAAGATCGAGAATCAGATAGGCCTTTCTCATTAAAATAATTTCTGTCTCGAAGATTTGGTGATTCATGTCTGATCTTGGGTTGGAATTTTGTATTTTTGTTTCAATAGTAAATAAATACACAGAACTATAAACTGCATATTAATGAATTAAGAGAAAGTACAGAAAGTTCTCTTACATAAACTATACTTACACTAAAGATGTTCAGAAGTTACAACATTTACATGTTGTTCTCATATCTTAAACTATACTAGCATAGCTAGCACGGCTAAGGTAAATAATTTCCAGAATTTCCCCCTTGTGGAACAAATAAAGGTATGTCTTATCTTAGTAAAAATGTGGAGCTGAAATGTGAGGACAGGTGAAGGTGTGGAAAACAGCTGTCTCTGACAATCAACAAGGAGTCTGAAGTTCAAGGGATAGTTCAATTCTTGTTAGATTCCTTTGATCTGTAAATGTTCATGTTCAAGTAAAAAACCCTCTTCAGTTTTATATGTAATTACGCCACCAAGCTCGAAAGCTTGTCCGCTTTTGTGGTGCTTCAGAACAATCCCGGGTTTCCGGTCCTCGAATGAATCTTCATCCATTTATGTAATTTGTCCAAATTTGTTTCACAAACATGAATAATTCATTCAAGATGCAATAAGGGTGCCTCACGACATCATTGTTCACAACGTTTTTAACCAAAGACTTTTCTAGAGAGATATCAAAGACAGTCTGTAGATTCACAGAAACATAATTTAAATATAAGCTTTTAATCTGAAGAGAAATGACCCAGAGGATTGGGCTGTCTTCGTTAGTCGATTCATCAGAACGGAATCTCCTCTGTACTGTAGGCGGCTATAAATAAACATGACAAATGTGTCACAGATATGATTGGACCGACAAACAGAGGAGTGGATTGGATCTACACGTCCGAGCAGAACGGGGAGGCCTCTGTGCGCTCTATGACAGTGAGGTGTTGAAGGCTGAGATGAGGTTTTCCTTGGCTCTCAGTACATCTGGTTTCACATTACACTTCACATGTTCCCCTAGTGCGGTTGGCCTATTGTGGGATAAAAAGGGATTTTCAAGATTGCGAGTAACGCTTATTGGAAATTCAAAAGCATTGTGTTGGAGGAGAGCTGTGAGGCATGTCAGGTGATCCGGAGGTGAGATGGAAAGCCAGGGACTTCTGCTTCCAGAAGGTTCATGCTCTGCTTCATGTTGTGTTGTTCTGGTGTAGGCGACTAAGATTCTATTCTATGAGAGAAAGAATTGGAGTCTTTGAGTAACAAACACATTTACTTTAGAACACTTTAAAGAAATTGAAATTTGTGATCTGGTCACTCTTTTCTCTGAAAAAAAACAGGTTTTGCTACATCGCAATCTTGCATTGGTGAATCCTTTTTGTTTTGTCAACCCTGGGCACAAAAAATAAACAAGAGCCCTTCTTGTACCACGGCCTGCAATGGCAGGTTTTCAACAGATGTACAAGACAAAGGCAAACATACTGTAGCGGGGTTTTCTCGTTTAAGATTAGCAATACTTTATTTATAATAAAGTATCTAGTTCTTGGGGGCACCACCTCTTATTTATTGAAGGGACAGAGGAAACATTATTGAATAATAGCCTTCGTGATAATCAGTCTAATCTTAAGTAGTGAATTCTATGAAAGTAGAGCAGATCAGATAACGTGAGGGATAACGCGAGTATTATAAACAATGATTTATTTAAGGAAATGTAATTATAATGAACAAATACCAGAGAAGTTATATGTTAGTTGAGAGTGAGTTGAGTTGAACTGTATACAGTAGGTCCTAAACTATGATGAGGGTTGGTACAAGATGGTAGGTTGAGAGCGCGTGGGGAGGGGGAAGGGAGAGAGAGAGAGATAGGCTTCTGGAGAACAATGGGAGAGTATGTTAACTAATCCTAACGAAAGTTAGGTTAAATCATTTGCAAACTAAAATCAAACGTAACAAATTAAATCACAATATGCCAATGTTCAGAAGTAAGAAATGTAGCAATATAGCAGTTACTGTTGTCAGTTTGAAGAAGAAGAGTCAAAGTTCCGTTCGTCGTTGTCAAACGGTTAGAGCAAAGGAATTTTTCGTTCAAGTTCCTGGTGGTCCAGTGAGTTGCTGATTGAGAAGGATAGGTCAGATGTGTCGCAAACACTTACGGTGAATCCTTGCAAAAAAGGGGGGGTGATTGTACGTTTGGGGGTTTTGTACTCCAAAGAACAGGGGTGCGTCCCCGTGAAGGTGACCTCTTTCATTGGTCAGTTACTCCCCACCTGGGCGTCGTCCTGAGATCTGCCTAGGTGTGAAGTGGCTCTTAGCTTTGAGTTCCGTTATTTCAACTGTCCATGGAATGCTTAAACTTCAGAATATAACAATACAACATTCATAAATGGTTTTGTTAGTATGGTACAATCATTTTGATATCAAGATTGGCTGACTTAACTATACCTGAAGGGAAGTTATAATCAAACCTCAATTAAACAGCGTTCTAAGTAAATGAGAAACGCACACATTATAACACATCAACTACTGTCATTGAAATAGTGTCCATGAGCCATGTAGTCCTTAAGATTATGTTCATAAATCCAGAAAAGTTAGTTCTCCCTTAAAATCCTTTGTCTCCATACTGTAAGACCATTTTAGTCTACCTTCTGACCCCATGCTGGGCCAGAAGCTTTGAAGCTCCTGCTCTGGGAAATAAGGACAAGGGGGGAAACCCCCTTTCTCCTTGTCGGGGGTAGGGGAAAGGTGTGATGGCACGTGGTTTGTCGGTGACTGTGCTACAATACATAAAAAACACCCACAACAATCTCTGTCCACTGAGAGCTTGTAACAATCTTCCATCTCTCACTAGAAGACAAATAAACAACTGCCAAGCCAACAAAGAGAGAACGTTGGAAGGACACTGATCTCTGATCTCAGAGTTAAAGCAGAGGCTTTTCCCAGCATACAGTGTCTGGTGTCATTGCCAGCCTAAGGTAGAGATTGCGTTTGGGGCTGAGTTCTCCCAGTTACAGAGTCCTGGTTCCATCAGACTTGTCGCTAAGTGAGGTCAATGAAGCACCAGACGTGAATAACCGTAGCAGAAAAAGAGCAGAAAGACAGACAGAGACAGATACATAGCACAGTACTGGGAAGGAAACTCAGGATTGTGGCCCAGATTTCTTTCTCCTCAAGGATTTTAACTTACACACATATACACACACGTGCACACACACACAGAGAAATGGATGAAAGCCCCACTACACCGACATTGACAGAGCTAAATTACCCTGGCCTTCTGTTATTTGACAAGTGTTGGAATGCTCCCCATTTGCAGAATTTCACAGCACGGATATATTGCACACCACTAAGAGGAATTCATATCCAACCCTTGTGTGTATGTGTGTGTGTGCTTGTGCATCTCTATGCATGCGTGTCTGTGTGTCTGTGTCTGTGTGTGTGTGAATACCATCCAGACTCAAGTTTTTAACCCTGCCCTAGCTGCTCACTTCTATTGTTACAGATGTCGATACACCTGTGGAATCTGATGAATATGGTCAAAAGTGGTCATAAGTTATTTCCACTGATATGTCGTGTTCAAGGACACTAGCCAGCATTCCTCCAGCTATTATGAACAACACTGAAATGTGAGCGCACACCTTACTATGTACCTCGTTATCTTTCTCCCTGTCTAGTCCCCAGTATTGATAATTGCTTTATATCCCCCCGCCCCCAGGTGAATCAGACCCTATCTAAGTATTTTGAATAACGCAATCTGGATGGGAGGGTGGTGGTGGTGGGGGTTGGGGGGTGGATGAGTACAGACTCAGAACTGGGCTTTCTCGAGGACTCCAGAGGACCGGATGAGAGAGTAAGATAGCATCTCTCTCTCTCTCTCTCTCTCTCTCTCTCTCTCTCTCTCTCTCTCTCTCTCTCTCTCTCTCTCTCTCGCTCGCTCAATCACATGGCAGCTCTTTGCCAGGCGATGTGTTTGGTATTCCAAATATAGTGCAGATTAAACTTCACACCATACCACAAAGGACGCTGTACCCAAATTGTCTAGCTCCATTGTGGGTGTGTGTGGGTGTAACTGTATGTGTGTGCGTGTATTGGAGTACGTCATGAAATAACCGTATCACGATGTCCGGAGAGCAGGGAAGCTAATATATAAATGCATACAAAGGACTCTACTCTGCTTGGCACTGATTTGCTCTTCTCTTCTGTACTGAGAGAGACCGACTGTGATTGGGTACCATGAATGAAGGTGTGTGTCAACCAATCATAACACCCAGACATGCATGCCATCACTGGAAATATTGTGTGCGTGTGCCTGCAGTGTGTGTGTGTGCGTGTGTGTGTGTGTGTGTGCAGTGTGTGTACGTATGAGTGTGTGAGTGGATATCATTAGAAGAGTGTGTCAGCACTGTCAGACTGCGGGTCCTTTCTGTGAGCTGTCGTGGGTTTCAGTTCACCTCCGTTTTGAATTAAAACCATATTTATTAGCTTCCAGTCCTCGAGTGTCTTGATGGACGACGTGTCGAGGGATGGATGTCTGTCGCCATCAGGGTTCCTCTCTCCCTTCAACGCCTACACTCCCCAATCATACCGTAACAATAGACGTCTCCGTCTTCTCATTTTATTTGTTGCAATCTATGCAGACAGAGAGTAATTTGTTCAGGGTTATAAGCTAATTAGCAGACACCTTATGGTTCCTGTAGGCTACAGCTTATGTTGTTCTTGGATGTGTGTCTAGGGGGAGTTATGGGAAGTGAAAAGAAATAGAAGAATCTGTGTACCACTTCATCAACAGGCAATTCATCCTGGACCGAAATCTCATCCGACGTAACGGTATTTACAGATGAAACGAGACATTCTCATTCGGCATCACTTGATTGCGCGTCTTTGAACGTACATTCACGTGAATGTAAATTGTATGTTTGTACATGACTAGCAGGATGGAGATGCATGGCAGCATCTCTCCCCTGTCCCCATCCTCCAGTGGGAGTTGGTAAATCCCCCCTGGAGCCCTTCTTCATCGGCTCTGCTGAGGTCTAAAGCCTGACCCACCCTGCAGACTGGGTCAGAGGTCACTTCACCGACGGCCACATCTTAGACAGCCGGGTGTGCCTCCCCTGACCTCTGACCTCTGACTGCGTTCTGATGTGACCCTGCGCTGCCCTCCGCCGTCAGCCATCCTCATCTCCCCCCTCCTCACCCTCCTCTCATGTCTCACGCACCATCAAGTCCCATGACAGCAAACAGCATTTCCTCAAATTCCCCTAGGAGTGGTGCATTTGTGTGTGTGTGTGTATGTGTGTGTGTGTGGGGGGGGGTGTCTGCATGTGTGTGCGTGTGCGCCTGTGTGTGATAAATGACGCCACCCCCATACAGCCAGATGTTTATGTATTTGAGTACATTCAAGCACAAACACATAATCTCTGCATGAGTGGCAGCTATAGATGCCACTGTTCACAGCATCCTGCTTTAGAACACCACAACAATTCACAGATGGAACTCCACGATAAACCCTTATCTTTCCATTCCTTTGTGTGTTTGGGGGATATGAATGCATCTATCCATTCCTCAGAGTATATGGGATGGAAGTCCTTGTGGTTTGCTCTGTGGAGCCCCCTCTAACTTTGTTTTCATATTTACAAGCCTCTCATTAAGAGTCAGCGTTCAAAGCTTCTTCCTCTCACTCTGTCTGCAGTCCTTCAACGCTCGACCCAGCGAAGCCCTGCCCCCTAGTGGTTGAACTGAGTTACGCACCACTGCATGTTCGAGTGCCAGTCCAAGGACAGATGAAGGAACCAGAAGAGGTGCTGAATAACAGTGTGATGCCATAACTATAGACTGATGAATGTTTTCTCTACTCAGAAGACCACACTGATTGACTCACCCACACATGAAAGGCCCTGGCTTTCACACACAGACAACCTTGCCTCCCTTTCAGCTCTCTGAGGAATATTTCAAATGAATTCTGGGTAGCTGTAATCCTAAATGGCTTCTAGCTAAAATCACACCTTAATTGCTAGCAGTTGGAATGGAATTTCTGGAGCTTAGAGTCGCTGGTGTGTGGTGGTTTACCCAACCATGGTGTCAGGATTACTCAGCACAGCGAGAATCATACATATGGAAATTCCATCACCTCATGATCCCCACATTGAAAGAATCCGAGAAAGAAACTAACATAGTGAAATACCCACCATGCTGTCCTATTTCTTCACTCCGCTGGATTGAGGGCAGGGAGAAGGGGTAAAGGGAGCAGCCTGTATTTATCTCCGTATCTCCCACTGAGAGAGGCGGACTAGGAGCAGAGCTTGGGCCCGTGGTTCACAGATGCTTCAGAGTCCTGTTCAAAGGGCCCCTCTGCCGAATTTACTCCCCGCGCGCTGATTGGTACACCGCTCGGTAAATATTTGATGTTGTGTCCTCCTCGTGTCTGAGAGCCTGGTATCGTCTTCCCACAGTTGTTTTTAGGTCAGACTGAGACATCGCCTGGGTTGCTGTTTCACAGAACGGGACTGGGGGGGGGGGGGGGGTGGGGGGGGGGAGGGTTGTTTGAAATGTGCCCCAGTTCAGAGGAAGGCTTTGACTTTGTGTAAAGTGTGTCAAAAGCTGGTTGAGGGATAGAGCGAGCGAGCGAGGGAGCGAGCGAGGGCCCCCCTGCCTCCTGACGCTTTGCTCCCGTGGAGCTCTGTCTCTTCCTCTCTCTTTCTTCCTCTCTCTCTCTTCCCCTCTCTCTCTCTCTCTCTCTCTCTCTCTCTCTCACCCTCTCTCCTTCTCCATATATGATCCTTTCATCCACAGTGAACCGTACTGTAGACAAGAGCAGCCGAGGCGACACCACCAGAGAGTGAGGAGATGTGTTGTTGACACAAAGACTTCTGTGTGCTTCTATGACTGGGTACCCACCTGTAGGTGAGGGGGTGAGGTGAGGGGCTGAGGTGAGGGGCTGAGGTGAGGGGGTGAGGTGAGGTGAAGGGGTGAGGTGAGGGGCTGAGGTGAGGGGCTGAGGTGAGGGGCTGAGGTGAGGGGGTGAGGTGAGGTGAGGGGGAGACTGCACGCAGTGTGAGGCATCGCCAGGATTGTTAGTGTTGAGGGGGTGGGGGAGAAGCTATCTACTACAGGATGGTTCGTTGGGGACCCAGTTAATAGGAAATCGTTATGTAAATCCAATCTAATTAAAATGAGACCCACAGTACTGTAGTCTTAGACACACACAGGGAGGCCTGTGGTAAATCATATTAGAACTGCAGCTCATTTGCATCACCAGTGTTTTTATTCAGGAAGGATATTAGATGCAGTCTTTCAATAAATATTCATACTATTAACATGGGTGTTTGAGGACAGATGTTGTCTTTGCTAAATGTCATGAGGCCTGAATCTGGGCCATCTACTTGGACCAGTATAAATAATTTGTTTTCTTTCAGCAGTAGAATCAATGCAGGATCCAGTCAGAAGGCTCATCAAATTCACCTCTTGGATTATTTCCAAATACTCTAAGGGGTTTGATCAATGTATTTGATGTGCTTGATGTCTGTTATTATGCAATATTTGAAATTGATGTGTCAAATGACTTGACGGAATTGGCCGAGAACCCCGCGCCCGTGCAGCTCAGAGGAGAATAAACAGCCACTAAGCTGTGGGTAATTCCTCTGACTGGTGTTATTATCCTGCTGGGTAAGAAGGGAGCTACGCAATAATAATGACTGGCATTTCTCTCCATCTGCACGAGCCGCGTTGAGACGGGCAAAGTCAAATCAAACACGGGGCGCGTCAAATCACTCCAATCAGCAACACACCCGACAGCCTATTAAACCTCTTATATAGCACCACACCTGGCTTAGTGTCAGATCAGACACACAGAGAGCCTGTCTCAACCCTACCCACAGTGTCCAAATACTGGAGGTACGTTTGTTTCATCTAGGAGTCTTGAGCTATTGGGTCTGCTCCATGGCCTGAATCAAGCGCACCCACTAACTGATACAATAGCTGTGATCTGGGACATGGGTCTGTTATCTGATAATTGTGTTGGTTTAACCCCCTGCAGAAGCAGAGTGGTTAACTAGGCTGGAAACGACCTGTATGCGGAGGGGCACGTTGAGATCATAGTGACCCCCCCCCCCCCCCCCCCCCCCCCCACAGGAGGTGTTGTGTTGCCCTGCATCACACCACACCATCAGCTGCTACTGAGCTATTCTGGACCCGGGAACAAGACCAGGGACAATTGCAGGCATACCTGCCTGACCTGTGGCGTGTTTGTGTGAGTCGATACAGAAGGGAGTGGGGTTGAGGGGCGAAATGTGTATGTGTGTGTATATAGTAGTGCCTTTGTTTGTTGGTACATGCCCTCTAACGTTCTATTGTGGGTGGGCGGAGAGAGGTCAACAGGGCTTAGGACACAGAGTACCAGTCCTGTGGGCCCTGGTCTGGCTACACACACACACAGTCTATAGATTTCTGCTTCATGGGACTACAGAGTAAATGCACAAAGGCACACACCCACACATATCATCTTCACCTGTAATTAGCCCCTCATCGCTGCTCTGGTCTGATCTCATCCAAGGGCCTGAGGCACCGATGAATCACAGCAGCGGACAGCCTCGTAAAACGCTCCATTAACCAGTTATGAGTCTTTATGAGCCGCCACCTGACCAGCGGAGCTGTGTTGTCTTTGGAGGGGTCATCACAGGAGCAGATATGAGCGTCCTCCAGCAGAACGGCCTCTGGAATGACTGTTAGGGCTTCCCAGCAAACAGGGCCCACATTTAACACGGCACACTCGCCGAGACACAAGGTCTTCAAGGCCGAGAGAATATGGAGGACATCAAGGGCTGCAAGGGGAGGGAGGATCTGGGGAGAAAAATGTATAGTTCGAGATGCAAGAATGACCTCTTGAAGAGGTCTCTTTCAAACCAAGTCAATCTTCCACAGTGTCTGCTCCATCAGCCTGTGTGTTTGTGGAGTGGTGTGGAGGTGTCTGGAGTGTTCCTGTGAGGGAGTTAGGGTGGGAGTTTGGGACAGGGGTTGGACCAGGGGTTGAACAGGAGAGAACAGGACAGGGAAGGACAGGTGTGTTCTATGGCACAGGTAGGTCAGAGCAAAGGTAGGACATTGATAGGACACGTTTAGGTCATGGGTAGGACAGTTCAGGAGTAGGGGAGACGCCTTGAACTTGGTGTGCCTGTGATGCACTCTAATGTGACCAATGTGGAGCCGAGAGGCGTTGCATCCAGAGGGACTATTTTAGCCAGCCCTGCTCTCAGAGGGGGAACACAACCCATAAATCAATCATCCATATTCACAAACAGCTTTCTGCCATCCAACATTACAGCAAAGCTCACACTGGTTTCTTTCTCTACGGGTAAGTGATCCGATTGTGTAGGGTACATAGAAATTCTGGATAATGGAAGGGTTCTGACAGAACGTTTGTTATGATAAGAGTGATCAGTAATTAGCCATGTAGGAATGTTTTGTTTTGTTTGGTAGTTGTTGTATTGTTAACAAGAGGGTTCTGTAGCTGACGCTTTAAGGTCATCATACACAAAGTTTACGATCGGTGTGTGTGTGTGTGTATGTGTGTAACCTCATTCTAACTTGCAAGGCTGTTGTGTTGGAGGTCATAGACCATATCTTCCTTACAATCTTGATATTTCCAACCAAAACTGAATTTATAATTTGTATTTTATTGTATTAGAATATTGTATTTGAATAATGTTAGAATGTTGGAGCACAACATTTAGTGTGTGTGTATGTGTGTTTCTATTTATGTCTGCCTCACACCACCACATGTAAGCCCTCCAGAAATGTGACTGTATGTGTGTGTGTGTGCACGCGCTCAGGGCGTGCGTGTCTGTGTGTGTGTTAACAGAGAGCTAATAAGGCCTGCTGCGCTGTGTCACAGTGAAGGTCACCAGTTCGATCCTTCTGCCTTAATGTCAGAGAGCTGACATTAAGGCAGACAGGCCTTTCCTCAGTAGGAGCGCAGCGCCTTGGGAGATGACGCCCCGCTGCTCTCTACGGTCCTCTAAGCCTCAATAACCAGGAAGGATTAGCACCTGTGTGGTAGCACTTTGCTTACGGGGTGTAGGAGCATGCGGAGGATGAGAGATGGATAGGTGAAACGTTCTGGGAGTGAGGGGAGGGGGGGAAAGGGGGGGACCGGCTGTAATCGAAGGATCTTCTTTGAAGCCTTTGTCCTAGTCACCTCTTGTGACTAGGACAAATTCCCATCCAAGGACCCTATTAACGTGTGAGTGACCTCCTCACCTCACACCACCCCCTCCCTCCATCCCCCTTCACCCCCCCTGAGCCCCCTTCACCCCCCCGGAGCCCCCTTCACCCCCCCCCCATCCCCCTTCACCCCCCCATCCCCCTTCACCCCCCCCCCATCCCCCTTCACCCCCCCCATCCCCCTTCACCCCCCCACCCCATCCCCCTTCACCCCCCCATGCCCCTTCACCCCCCCCCATCCCCCTTCACCCCCCCATCCCCCTTCACCCCCCCCATCCCCCTTCACCCCCCCCATCCCCCTTCACCCCCCCATCCCCCTTCACCCCCCCCATCCCCCTTCACCCCCCCATCCCCCTTCACCCCCCCCATCCCCCTTCACCCCCCCCATCCCCCTTCACCCCCCCATCCCCCCTCACCCCCCCCCCATCCCCCTTCACCCCCCCATCCCCCTTCACCCCCCCCCCATCCCCCTTCACCCCCCCCATCCCCCTTCACCCCCCCCCCATCCCCCTTCACCCCCCTGGTTCCCTCAGGCAGGCCGTGATGAGTCACACCAGGTCATCCAGCCACATCCCTGTGTAGACAGACCTGGCTAAGCTACTGTGGCCCAACTCTGTGCTGTCGACGTGATGACCAGAGACAGTACACTGACAGACCGGCATACTACAGACAGACAGACAGACAGACAGACAGACAGACAGAGAAAGATAGAGCGAGGGGAAGATCGAGAGAGAGAGAACATAGATAAAAAGAGACAGGGTGAATGCTAAGAGAGACAGACAGCTTAAAGCGAGAGGAAAATAAAAATTGGAGGGCCTCGCTACAATTACAGCCAGATAATCATCCAGGCTGCAGTCCAATAGCTGCAGCTATGAGTGTGATTTGTGTTCAATTACACCGGCTCATAATGTTTATGGGTGCAGGACAGGGATGGTGCTAACCTATTGGATTCCTTTTACAGTATATGAGAGAATCATTGCTGAATGTAATATTGCTACCTGTGTGAAAAATGATCCAGTAGATAGGTTTTATGTGACCTTGCAGAAGGTCTCATATGCTACACCTCACGTCATATCCTAAAGGTACAATGCGTGAATTTATATTATTATCATGTCACACAGTATCTCCCACATTCCTGTTCCAGTCTGTGACGGTTATATGACGTGATCATGCGGGTTGTAATCTGTTGTGTATGCCTTGTGGAGCCCTCTGTGTGAGGCACTGCCAACTTGGCTCTGCAGTCTACTGGCTGCAGGCTTCAAACAAACACTGACCTCAACTATGTTGGCTCTCCACCAGGGACCCTAGCCCAGCACAGCCATGTCTGAAGGGTAAGTCTCTCCACTGTCAATCAGCAGGAATGACTTTATTTTCACCCTGTGATGGAACAAAGTAACCACCTCTATTTTGGCTTGTTTGTTTGTCTTCTTTTTGTCTTTGTCCTTTGGACGTCTTTTGTTTTCTGATTTCCATCATGCTTGGCGCAGACCGGTGAGTGTTTTGAAGATATGGATCCACATATCTATGCCCTGTTGTTGTTTGCGTGTGAAATAACAAACCACCTTAAAAGGACCAATTAAATTTAGCTCAATAAATGGTCCATCCGTAAACATTTTTTATTTTAGTCATAAAAAACTGCACTCCATGCCTGTCTAATAGCCCTAACACCGTGCCAACAGCTAAAAGTGCTACATTTAGAAATCAAACATTTACTGGCAATTTCAGAACACCAGCGGGTATTGTGTCACCACAGCCCTGGTCAGGAGTTAATCCACTGCATAATGAAGAGGTCCATCCACTACACTCACACTGCACTCAACTCCACACGACCACTAAGCCGCAGGGCAGGGCCGGCCTCCACAGCCCCACAGGGCCTCAGTTATCACCTCCACCAGCCTGGGTTCACCCCCTGGGATTAACACCCCACACTCTCTAATCTACAAAGCAGCGGATGGGCCTATCAGCCCTTGGGGACTAAGTCCATCCAGCTCATGTCTACGTGAACACAGCAAAACACAAATCCCCACTCCCTCCATGGGCAAGACCGTGTCTCTGGGAGCAGAGGTGAGTGTAGGGTAAAGGTGGAACACCTGGACTGAGGCAGTCCTAATCAGACTAGACATCCTGAGCATGGTCCCTGGCCTGTCTGTAATGAGCCCTCAGTATGCAGGTGAGCTAACATCGTTAGCCTGGCTAATGGAGTCTGCTCAACTGTTTGTCGGTGCGAGAGAGAGAGAGAGAGAGAGAGAGAGAGAGAGAGAGAGAGAGAGAGAGAGAGAGAGAGAGAGAGAGAGGAGGTCTCTGACTATGTCTGTTCTGCTTCTCTGTTTCAGAAAAAACCCAAGTACTCAGCAACCCGCAGGCTATTACTGAAGGTATTGTGGGTCTGATACACACACAAACACACACACACACACTTAAAAGGTCTTGTAATGGTAAGACTATTAAAGATGCTCTGTTCTGATCCCTGTTCACAGACCAAACTTTTGAAAAAAGCAGACAGCTTGTTGGTTGAGGAGGCGCAGAGACAAATCGAAGAGAGAGACACCACCCTAAAAGAGAAAGCTCCGCCCCTCAAACTATCCGGCCTATCCATACAAGAGCTCCAGGTTGGTGGCCAATCACAGACCTGGTCAGGAAACATGCACCTGCACATCAAGGAGATTTGACTGTGGTGAACAGGTCTAAACAAGATGTCAGAAACGACATTTATCTGGAAACAATGCTGATCAAAGCCCGTTCAAATCTCCCTAATGACAGCTTCACTGCAGACAGACAGTCTCCTGTCTGATCCAAACACAAATAACTGGGGCACAGACAGACCACTGGCACGTCAGGGGGTGGAGGTGGTGGTTGGGTTGGGGGGGGGTGTATATGAGCAGGACAGCCTGACACTGAGCCAGTGAAGTTCTCGTCAGGACTAATCCCTGGTGCTTTACTAGAAAACACTCCCTTCATCTCTTTCACATACGCCAGAACAGCTCCACGCAGCCTTCTCCTGTCTGTCAGCCTGACAACTGACTGGAATCCCAAACCTGTTGCTTTTAAAGAGCTTTTGATAAATTTCACACACTTACTGAGCAGTCCTTGGTGGCTTAGATTATATTGAGTGTGTACTATGTGTTCACAGGACCTGTGTAAGGATCTGCACCAGAAGATTGACGTTGTGGATGACGCTCGCTACGATATAGAAGTAAAGGTGGCCAAGAATGACAAAGAGGTACTCTCTTTGTGATGGAAATGAACCTAAAGTTTACACTCTTGGGTTTATGATTCACCGAGACACACTCTGTGATTACTTGAAGTAACCTGAAGTCTTTGAAGGAAGCTCCTTTTTCCAGCCTTTGAAAATATTTACATCTCAACAGCTTTTCTCTTAGTAGCTTTTCTCACCATTGGCTTGTGGACCGATTTCCCAGGCAAAGATTGCACCCATTCTAGAAATAAAAAAGACTTCTGATTGAAATGAGGTTTATAAAATGTTAAATCATTGTTTGTATTTGTGCTCAGATCTAGTCCAGACTGAGGTAGCCTGCCACTCAACTGCATCAGTACTTTGATATTTTGCTTCACATTGTGTGCAGCTCTATGTGATGGGTTGACAGTTGGTTGGTTTGACAGTGTTACCAGACAGGCTGTTGATGAGGCTCTGTGGTGTGGTTCTGATGTGTGGTCCCGGACAGATCGAGTCACTGAGCCAGAAGATGTTTGAGCTCAAGGGACGTAAAAGACCTAACCTTAAGAGGGTGAAGAAGTCAGCTGATGCTGTGCTGGGGGCCCTGACTGAAACCAAGTCCATGAAAGCAGACTTCAAGGCCAACCTGAAGACTGTGAAGAAAGAGGAGGAGAAGGTTAGTCACAATCTGGAGAGAAAAAAAAATAATTCTAATATTTTCCGGTTTTTGTCTTGTTTTTGCCTTGGGATTGATAAAGTACCGACCTACCTACCTACAGTATAGCAACAATAGAGGCTCCCAATGTGGTTCATAATACATCACGTGCTTCAAGCACGACTTTTCGCTGCTTCCTGTCTACATGATTTGACTTCCTGTCCACAGAAAGAGGAGACTGACTGGCGTAAGAACGTGGAAGCCTTGTCAGGGATGGAGGGCAGGAAGAAGATGTTTGCTGCACAGTAAGAAACACCAGACCAAGGAGAGCCTGTTTGAGCATGACCTTGGGACATGGCTAGCAGCTACCCTATCATTCAGCTATTGTAGGAGTTCACCAAAATAAAATGTGCTGTGTTGTGAGGATTATGAAGTGTTTTAAAATGCAGAGGATGTGAGAGACTGACGGAACGAAGCAAACTTTTTGTAACAAAATGTCTGTGAGAGAAGTTGTGATTTTTATTTCGCTGAGAGTTTTCTGATTATTTTTGGTTGGGAATATTACAGTGGACTGACCATGTGGAACAACCTAATATTGTACTTTCATCATATCATTTGTGTAAATACATTTGATTTAGTCTGACGTCAAGCAATCGTTATGTGAAGAATCAATATGTGTGCGTGCCTGTGTCATTGAGATTTATCATTGATTGTCTTTCATTTGATCCATTGACATGATGTAACTAAGCATTATGTATAAAACAATAAAATTCATAGCCTCTGTATTTCCTCATTTCTCCTCTCTTCTTCCCAAACTCAGACCAATAAGTTCTCACTCTGGGCTGCAGATGGGAGTATAGGTCATGACGTTGTACTAAGTTGGTTGAACTGAGGAAACATGACCGTTATCACTGTATTGCAGGGCTGAGTTTTTTCCTCACTGTCCAAGTACCGTCCCGAAGTGCAAAATGAACCGTCCCAAACTGAACTTGACCTGTACCAAAATGTAAATTCTTGTGTGTTTGCATTTTGACATTCTGACATGGGTCTAGGTTATTTGCAACACTATTTAAGTAATCCATACAGTTGTGGGGCTCAAATAAATGTCTAAATTTCAATGTGAATACACATTAAACACAATAGAATACACAATGTTCTTGCTTGTTTCATGGTGGGGCTAAAACAATTATTTGTGTGGCTGTAGTAAAAAGTTTCTAAAGGTTTGAAAAAGGTTTTAATTATTTTTTTTATAAAGGTTTTGACAAATAAGTTTAGAAAAAAAAGGTTTTGAAAAAAAAGCTTTTGAAAAAAAGGTTTTGAAAAAAAGCTTTTGAAAAAAGCTTTTGAAAAGAAGTTTCTAAAGGTTTTTAAAATGTTTTGAAATGTGTAGATGTCACTTGTTATACATGATGATCACAGTAACATACATCACCAGCATCACTGCTTTACTTTATAAACCACTTTCCTCAGGCCTCCAGGGAAATGTGTTCCCCCTGTGTTCTCAGTGTAAAACACTGATGTATAGATACAACTTCGAGCCCTGGTCATGAAGTTGGTTGAACTGAGGAAACATGATGACCATTATCCCCTTTCTGGTGTTGTAGTTTGCTCATTTCACCACCAGGGGACACCCAATACTATGTAGACACTGTCCAATGTTCAATGGAGATTAACCCTGACTTCTGAGATCTGCACCTTAAAATGTGTATAACTCAGTCAACGAGTCAATATATGTAGATTTTCTGTGTAACTTACTGGATCCATACTTGGTCCAATGTAAGGGATGGTACACTCTGAAAAGGGTTGTCTGCTTAAATAATGTGGCAGATATTTGCCTTCTTTGATAGGGAAACCATTTAAAGCAAATGTGATCACTGCAAACAAGAGATAGTGCTGATAACCAAAGACTGTGAAAGTTACAGCCCATTCACCACACTGGCCTCTTGTAAACCGGTCCAGCACAATACATGTCAGTGTTTTCCTATGGATCGTAGGCGACATTATGACCCGCTGAATAGCAGACACTCATATTAATGTACTTTCTTACATTTTATGATCCACAGATGGCCATGCTCTGATTGGGTGCAGATGCGGTGTCCGTGGTGATATCAAACATCCCCCTCGATGTAATATCTGACCTGGAGGTGAACCCCTGCTTCAACGAGACTTGTTTCACTGCTGCTGTGGTCAGTGTCACTGTGACTTACACTGACACTGCAAAGAAGCTAGACTTGCAAACTCTCGTTTCGATTACCTAAAACGGTTGGTTATCGAGGGCAATTTTCAACATGCAGTTGTGCGTGAGATGCTTTGAGTATCTACAGTATAGAGTATCGCCCTCTTAGCCACAAAGTCAGATGAGAACCAGACAATTGTAGTGTCCCATCCTCATTCTGCTGTTAATGATTGTCTGCACAGTGACGGCAATGAGTCAGTCTTGTACCAGGCTGACAACACCATACAGCAAAATCACAGGTGTTATGTTTCAAGCATTCGTCCAACAATGTATTCAACTCTTCGGTGTCAAATTATTGGTTGGATTTAGGATACTCACAGATAATCTTTCTATTGGTGATACATGTTATGTTCACATGATGTCTCCTATAATGACTTGTTGTCAGTCCTCTTTACAGAGGAGACCACACATGTCTACAGAGGTAGGTGGGTTTCTTTTCCATGCAGGTAAAGCTCTTACCACAAGCTCTATGCATAGCAACGCTCATCGCTACCCAGACAACAACATAGCCATGTTTAGCTCCAGAGAAGTCTTTGAATCTATGAAGCCCCAATCTCCAAATATGTCCATGAAGTCGTATTGATAAACCCACTGCTCATGTTGTAACTCCATCAGGGATTAAGTAAACCAAAATCTACTGTGCTGAACACATGATGTCATCATGTAAATGTGGAACCTGCAACAACCATTATAAGCTGTATACATGTCCCACATCCCGGGCCCAGTAGATAATCTAGGGAAATGATGCAGCAGGAGAGTGACGGTGGTTTAAGGTCCAACTGAGCAGGGTCATGTGTCTATCTGAACATGTTAAACTGGAGAGGTATTGACAGCTGTGGCTGTACTTCAGTTTATAATCCTCAGGGGGGTTTTAATATAAGCCGCACAGTAGCATGTTTGCTGCTGCGTGTGGCATTGTTGCTGCAAGGGATGTACATTTCTGCTCCAGTGAACTAATGTTCTTAAGCACATCCTTTGTCCTGGTGATCATTGTTGCAACCATGGGACAAAGAACAGTATCCCTGTTCTAGTTCATGTAAAACAACAACTCTATTGTGTTTCCAGGTTGGCCCTGCATCCTCAAGCTTGCTGACAAACAAAAGGTCAATGAACAGAGGGATGGAGGCCTGGTGTGATGTGTGGGCTGGAACTACTGGGGTGAAGAGGGACGTTTCCATGTCTGTGCAAACACGCGCACGCACACGTACACACACACACACACTTGAGTTGTCAGAAGTTTAAAGTGCCGTTGTATCTGCCTGTATCAATCAAAAGCACATCCAGTACCTACTTCAATACATTTTACGCTGCCTCTAAGTGCTTGTGCAGACGGACCCTTTTTCGCCAAGATTAACATTTCATATGATCGTTCCTGACGTAGGATTTTCTTCTAGAGGCCCCGTAAAGGATAACCAAAAAAGGGCATTCTCGCCTCAAAGGGAGCTCTGGCTGCTTGCTAAGATTCCAATACTTTCACTCCGTCAGTATTCATATCCCGACTTTAGCTCTTTGAAAACTGGAAGGTTTAGTTCATAACTTGTGCACTCGCTTCTAAACTTTTTTTTTTCTTGGCTACTTCAGTAACCGTTTTGGTTGGTGTTGCAATTAAAGCGGACCGCGACGATGTTCAGAGCCGGCCAGCTCATATGAGAGATGTGCGATTACTGTTTAAAGGGAGGGGCTTGCACAGTCCTGTAGTAGGCTATCATTGAATCCTGAGAAAACCGAAGCTCAACTCTGTTCCTCTCCGCTAACTGGCCTTCCTGGCGTTGTCTGTCTGCGGCGAACCCGAATTAAGAACAATAACTGTCACTCAACTCAACAGGTAAGTGCCGCGTCTTGAACAAGTAGTTTGCGATTCTTTTATTGTTGGATCGCATCAGAAGAAAAGTGTGCAGGCCTGGACGGCCACAATGCTTTGTATCCTGTAGTTTCACGATTCTCCACTGTAATTTTGTTAAAAAGCTATGAATGCACATCAGCGGGCGACGTCTATCCCATTACACCACTGTAAACTACATGCATCATGTGAACTAAGTTATTTGAACATAAATCATAAGCTAAATTTCTTAAACTAACGAAAGCTTGAGTTGTAGTTTGTCTGTAGCAATTGTTGTGGGCCTTTTATTGATTTATTCTATTAAAAAAGTAGTGCTGTTCTCTCTGCTCTGTAGCCTACTTTGCTTCTGATCCTTATCTGAGGTGCAAGCACAGACCGGACTCAGGTGGGCCTCGAGCTATCTCCGTAGTACAACAACATAACAATCCCAGTTTACCAAAATATGGTTTACGCAAGCAGTTGGGTTGAGGTGATGATCAAATCGCATTTGACATGGGAAATCAAACTCTACTGTTATGCCAAAGATGTTCTCCTGTGGGGTTACTCTTTAGGCTTTTTAGTCGTGCAGTATGCAGGGCTACTCATCACAAGAGCGTTGTTCTAGACAGCCTCGCATACACCGGGACGCGGGGGGAGCACCTGTTTGCGGTGTTTACTCCCAATTCCTGCATCATGGGATTTGAAGTTCTTTTTTTAATCTTTCCAAACCGTCTTGGAACAAAGAGCTGCCTACCTCCACATCGTTTCAATGTCACAATCCTCATAATCCCTCATTCCCTGAGGCAAATCTGCCTTCATATTCCACCTCACCTAACTGTTCTCATGTAAGTCTGTCTCTCTGATCTCTCTGCTTTCAGCCTGCAGCTCTGTCAGAGTGTGTGTGTGTGTGTGTGTGAGAGAAAGAGAGAGAGAGAGAGTGTTTGTGTGCCAGAATGTGTGTTCAAGTATGTGTGTCTCCAGCTCTATAGGGGCTGAGATTTCTCTGAGCAAGACAGGGCAGTAATTGTCCATGAAACGGCATCTGATAAGTCTGCCGTGTTTGTGAAACATGCAGGGAATGCCCTGACCTTATAAGGAGCAGAACCAACCTGGTGACAGCTGATTGGAATAGCCTCTGGAATGCATAACAGCTCAGGGTCTTCAGGCTGAGAGGGGAAAGAGAGGAGAGAGGAGGAGGAGGAGGAGAGGAATCTGGAGGTAATTCGTAGCAGTGATAACAAGGGTTTGGCAGCATGGGCTAGGCCAGGCAGGATGTAGGGAACACTGCCCTGTGTTTCCGGAGTCTGATGCCTGGCCTGTGCACTGCGGTGAGGGCTCTTGTTACGCACTCTCTCTCTCTATCACTCTCACTCCTTCCCTTTCCTTTTTCTCTCCGTCACTCAAGCTCACTCACTGTTGGTTTTTATCTATCTATCAAGCTGTCTGTCTCTCTCTCTCCCTCTTTGGCTCTCTCTTTTTCTAAGACTGTTTTTGGATCAGCTCTGTTCACTATCGGAACCATTGTCCTAAACCGCGCAGCTGGGCCAGGGGTGTAGGATGGGGGTGGAGAGCAGGGAACTCACATACCCAAGGCCTGGAGGTTAGAGGAAGGGGGTTGGTTGGTTGGTTAGTGAGTCAGCCCAGAGATGTGGCCTCAGACTCTGTCCTGGACGCAAGGCTGGACCTGGAGCTAAGGAAGTGGATGTGGGCGTTATTGGAGCGTTTATTGTGGTGAAAGAGTGATGATGTGTCAAAAGTAATCCTCCTGACATACCCTTTGTCACTGTCCATGTTTTTACAGTGTAATTAACATTGACCATATCATATAGTATATTGGATACGGTAATATGGCTGTGTTCAGGGTGTCAGCAAGCAAGGGTGTTTGACCGGGGCAGAGTGTTCTTGCAATAAGTAGCTTTCACTGGAGGGTTCTGTCACAGAGGGGTCACAGGAGAACGTGTTCACATTCCTATTCTTTAGGTTCTGTTCTAAAAAAATTGTGATTGACAGGCAGCTGGAGAGCCAGGGAGCGAGTCCTGGATGGAGGCCACGGTAGCATACTCCCTTTCAGTCCTCCAGCCTGCTCAGCCTTTGAATCCAATAGCATGTAATTTGAATGCACTGTACCCAGAACCGCACACTAGGTTCAATAATATGGTGAGGTTGGAGCACATTCAGGGTGGAATATACGGAATCTGTGTAACTCTGAACTGGGTGTCGTTCAATAAGTGGGAAAATCAGGGCATTCCTTGTTTGTGAAGTCAGAACTGGCTCGAGCTGAAACTCAAGATTCTATTTATTTAGGTTCCTTAAAATGTGCAACTAGAGGCTTTCATATGTTTGGTTAGTAATATATAAATCAAATCTAAAATTCCTCTCACTTTCTTTTTTCATATATTTCCTCTGATGGAAATTCCTCTCTCTGTAATTTAGCTTTGGTTTGTTGTTCTTCGTTATCCAGCTAGGTTCTGCCAGAGAACGTTTCTGCATCAGAACCAGTGCCAGGATGGGTTCTCATGTTCCTGCAGTGCTGACGGTCCTGTAGAGTAGCATGGAAGCCAGGTTCCCTCCTGGGTAATATGGAAGGAGGCTGTCAGTATTCACTTGTACTTGATTAATAGGGTTCAAAGTCAGTTGTTCTGGAAGTCAATTAGCTCGGTGAGCTAAAGCCTGAAACTGTAGCTCGGGGGCAATCATTGGAAAGGTTTCGGGGCTTAGAAAAGGCTGACTATGGTTTCAAAACATCTTTTTATTCCCGTCAAGACACAGTGTACTTTTTCTCAACGCCCTACACTCTAATAGCCTAAATGGCAGTGTTGATAACAGGCACCTTAAACACTCAGACATACGTTTGCCAACAGTGTAGGCTTCTCTCCAGAGGTCTAACCACAGTAAAAGGCTATTTTCACATCCATCTGTTTTCACCCAAACTGTCTTTAAATGGTTGGTGTTGCAGGATCTCCCCGACTCCGACCGTGGTCTTATAAGGTAAAACTTTCCTGTTTGCCCTCCAGGTCTGGATGCTCGGCATCATGGGAGATGTCGGGTGCTGAGTTCACCATCCTTCCTCATCCATCCAGCATGATGTCATTCCTAAAGACTGTTCTTTAACTAGAGCAAACTGTGTGTGTGTTGGAGAAGCAGGACATTGGCCCCTGGGCATCTCTTCATCTGATAAAGCCAGTACAGGAAATGTCTCCGTGAGCTGATTTGCTGTGTGTTTTCCTCTAGCCTCCTCCCTGTGAGATCCAGGCCATGCCAGTGTGTACCTCAGACTGCTCCAGTCTCTCTTCCAACCAGCACAGTTCACTTTAGGATCCTACAACAGTCTGGATGATAATTCATTACATTCTTTATGTGAAGGCTCTTCAAATTGATTGTTAATATTAATAATATCCCCCTAATCACCCTTTCTATTCGGATCGCCCTTTTCTCGACCATCCATCTCTTAATGCTCCTCTTCCTCACCCCCTTCATCTTCTCACCCCAGAGTCCCCTCCCCATCCTCGTCCACAGCTGCCCTAAGCCAAACAAACACAGGTAATCACATGTTTAGTCCCATATTGTACTATAATGGGGTACTCAGGGCTGTGTGTACTTAGTGAGGTAGGGGTGATTGGGGTGATGTGTGCAAACACTGAGAGCAGTGAAGTCATGTATTTACAGAATTAGCTAGGTTAGCTTGGGATACCGGGAACAGACACAGCAGTGTATGGCTTATAGGCCCCGTGGAGGCATAGGGAAGGTGTGTGTGTTTGTGTGTGTGTTTGTATAGGAGGTTGGAGTGTATGGTTTGCATGGGGGAGCGTGGTGATTTCATGATGAATGCAGGCTCTCATGGGATGCAGTGTAAGAGGACTCCTAGGTAACGAGCTCTCGGGGACTGACCCCAAGTTCACGCACTGGCTTGTGTGAAGCACTCAGGCCTTACATGGTAACATGCATCCAGCTCGTACCTCTGCAGCATGGATCAGACAAGGTACTTGTGTTTGTGTGCGGAGCAGGGCCACATAGCTAGCAGGACTCAATGCAGTATCTTTGCGTTATGATCTGAACGTGAGCTATATATTTTGTCATAGTCTCTCCATCCATCCACTCTGCCTCTCTCTTTCTCTCTCTCTCCTCCCCCCTGCATCTCCCTCTCTCTTTCCACCTCTCTCTCTCTCTCCTGAGCAGGCCTGCCAGGCTGCAGCTTTCTGGCAGGGGGAGGAGCAGTAGTTACTGTTTAAGAGAGCATTTATAGAGTGTAGTGACTAATCAGAAGCATACCCAGCTATTTACATGCAAGCCTCAGAGGGAAGCTCAGGAATGCAGCGAAGGGAAAGAGGAGCGAAGGAGCGCGCGCCTCTCCTCCTCCATGTCTTTCCACTTCACATGTCACTGCTCCTCGAGGGGGGGTGAGGGGTGGGAAGGGTGAGGTGAGGTGGGTAGGGCAGGGTGAGGGGTGGGGGGTGGGAGGTTAGAGAGGGGGGGTGGAAGAGGGAGAGTGAAATTGATTAAAGCTGAAGATCAAAGACTTAAAATGGCTGACATGAAGTCCCCCCCCCCCTAACACACACACACACTCAATATAATTTTGATCTGTGTGTGTGGGTGTAAGAGAGAGAGAGAATGCCAGTTTGTACTCTACCATTCCATGGATCCTGGTAATCTATCCACAGAAGAGGAAGAGAGGAGCACAGAAGGTTAGTTTAGATTTTAATCAGTACCCCCCGGGTGATTCATCATTTAGCTTTGGTTTGTTGTTCTTCATTATCCATCCAGGTTCTGTCAGAGAACGGTTCTGATGTAGAACCAGTGCCAGGATAGGGATGCCGCATTTTGGCATGGGCACAAGCACTCCAGAAATACAGCCTTTCAAAAAAGCCATTTTAATCAGACGCACTCTGTAGGGAGAGAGGTTGGCATTGAACAGACTCTGACCTCATTAGAGACCTGCCAAAGGTAATTGGGCGAAACAATCAATCACAAATATTATTAGATACCCATTAGATGCCCGTTACAATTAAATAGCCAGACCTGGGGATAGGTGCAGAGACAATGACTGGATAGTGGCATGGCTGGAACATTCTGCAGGGCTACTTTCCTACAAAATAGATTGCAGAAATGTTAGAACAGAAGTAAATATTAATGTCAATGTTTAATATATTTAAAGAATCTGCAACGATTTTCTATTAAATGCAGTGTGTGTATATGTGTACTGTAGTGAGATGAACATTAATCATCCCTGAGTGCTGGTTCATTATCAGCTCGTTAGCTAATGATGAAGTTATTAGTAATCGAGAAGTCTTGTCTCGTTAATGCTGACATGAAGGGGGAGGAGTTGTCAAATGCAGCCCTGTCTTATCTGTTCTTTACCTGCAATCTGAAAAGATTGAGAGGGTGGTGTATTGGCTGGATAGATGGAGGGGTGAGGTAGATGAAGGGGTGAGGTGGATAAAAGGGTGAGGTAGATGGAGGGGTGAGGTAGATGGAGGTGTGAGGTGGATAAAAGGGTGAGGTAGATGGAGGGGTGAGGTGGATAAAAGGGTGAGGTAGATGGAGGGGTGATGTGGATGAAAGGGTGAGGTAGGTGGGGTTAGAATCGAAGTAAAGGGGGTTTAAATGGGAGAGGGAGGGGTGACAATCTGGCTGGCCTCATTAAAATCTGCTTTAATGAAACAAAACACAGAAAGAACAATGAGGTGTTGTTATGGCGAGCCTGGCTCTATGTCTGGGTCTGTCTGCGTAAGCCTCGACTGGCAGCGTTTCATGGGACAGTGTGTGTCTGGCCTGACCCAGACACACACCACTACACACACACACACACATGCACTGTGACAGCCATCTAGGAGACCACCTGGGATAATGGAGCCATTAGTTAAGCTTGGAGGTAATGACCAGTAATGGTACACCAGCAGAGAGCCTGGACCCAGGCCGGGGCACTGCCCCAAACACCCGTCACTCACACACCTAGGTAAACACAGCAGGAGAGTATGAAGCGTGTGTGTGTGTGTGTGTGTGTGTGGTGCAGGTGGAGATGGGTGAAGTCCCTAGGCAGCCCATTTGCAAAGGAAGGGGTTGCGGGTTTGGACCCGGTCCTGTTCAGAGACTGGGTCTGTATTCTTATCTCATTTACAGTTTTGCCACCAGCTATAAGAGGACCCACCGCCTCCTCACCACAACCTGAGAGACTACCCTCCAACAGCAAGGCTCAATTATTTACAATTTCATGCTTGTCTGAGATACGTGTTATTCTAATAAATGTAGGAATTAGGTGGTTTAAATACCATAGGTTAACCTCTTGAGGTAGAATTTTATCCTCCATTAGGCAGAGAACGTCCCTGCAGCTTGATGGGAACCGTGGTAGAACAGTGTTGGTAGTGTGTTATGTGTCAGTGGTTCAACGTAAGCACTACTATAAAAAGACTTTATGGTTTAGAATTGTACAACAATGGCACAATGCCGATATGTTAAAGTAACTGAGACAGTCAAACACAAGAAAACTCAACACGGAGCTTCCTGGCCCACTGAGAGAGACAGACTGACAGACAGGAAGAGAGATATAGACAGTGAGCGAGAGAAAGGGAGACAGACAAAGAAATTGAGGGACAGAGAGAGAGAGGGGGAGAGGGGGAGAGAGAGGAGTCTTTGTTATGTGTTACTAGAGCTCTAGGGTTTCCTGGAATTTTCTGGCAGTGAATTCTTCGGTCCCATAACCGCAGAGAGACAGGAGGAATGGTGAGGCTTCCTGACAGACAGACAGACAGACAGAGAGACAGACAGACAGACAGACCTCCTCGACAGACCCCAGGACAGACAAACGTGGAGGAGAGTAAAGAGCGAGCGAGAGCGAGAGGAGGAGACCTACCTCCCTGTGTACCTGGTAGATTAACGAGCCATTCTAGCCCTATGGGGCCACACACATCCCCCTCCCCACCTCCCCATCTCCAGGACGCTGGCCGGCTGCCAAGCTAAGAATAACAGCCCGCAGAAATATGCTGCTCCAACATGAGCTGTGCTGCGGAGTTAGATGGTCGTAGAGGGCGAGGCCTAGCGTGGAGAAGACTGGAGGCACGATAAGGGTTGTGTCTGCTCACTATGGAATGTGTGGTAGTGAGACTGAGGACTGAGACGCCCCCTATGCCCCCCCCCCCCCCCCCCCCAGGCCCACCAGTCTCAGAGCTGCCCCATGTCTTCTCTCCTCTTTACATGAGCTCGTGTCGTGAAGTTATCCTGCCGCTGGTGTTTTAATACAGTTTGTTTTCGTGGTGAACCAGTGTTTCCTACAGAAGACCTGTCTCACCCTCTCTGTCTCTCACCCTCTCTGTCTCTCGCCCATCTCTTCCCCATCCCCTCACCTCTGTCCTGTATTCTGGTGAGGTCATCACTTGGCGCTCCAGTCCTCCTTATCTCCTATCTCCCCCCAGGAATGCTACCCCTTAGCTTGAAAGATCTCTTGTCACGTAATACCCTTGAAATCTTCAAACAGGCGCATTCCTCCAGCTGATTTACACATCTGAGCGTCGTTCAAACCAGAGGTTGGATGGAGTTATACGCACCTCCCAGGAGAGAGAAAGTGTCGGACTGCGGTGCTAAGATTAGGTGTGGGGAGTAGGGGTAGGGGTGTCAATCATTTTTGGGAGGTGGGGGGCAGAAAAGGTCCTAGGCCCGGCCGGCCAGTGAAGCAGGATGTAGGCTACACAGGGAAGGGCCAGGAGCAGATGTAGGATGTGTCCTGGGGACTGTGGTCCTGTCACTCGAGGGCTGGAGGGGGTAGAGGGCTGGTGTCTCCATGGCCTGATGGAGACTCCCATGTTTCCATGTAAGGCATGACTGGAACATGTTTCTCCCTGTGTGGGACTGACTGACTCGCCACTCTATCTTTACCCCGTTTTTTTCCTGTTCTTCTCGCTTGTTCTTTTTCTGTTCCTGACAAACTTGGTATTTAATGGAGCCTGTCAGAAATGTACAACAGATACTTTACTCTTTTTTTTTTTTTCGTCTTACTTCTTCTCTGTTTGCGTTGTGGGCCCAGGGTCATTTATTTTACGGGATGGCAGGTGTCCGGAAATATGTCTCTGCAGGAGGACAAATCTTCTCGGAGATAGAGAGGAATGGGGAGAAGGGGAGACAGGAGGGTGGGCGTGGAGGGAGGGAGGAGGTAGAGAGGGTCATTAGTCAAGCTCTGGGGTACTAAGTGTTTGACTGGGTATTTCTTGTCTTGGTGGGGAGCGTTCACTCACTAGAAGTCTGTCGGGTACATCGCCGACATGCTGTATTTGTATGCTGAACAGTATACATTGGGCCAAAACAGATACTTGGAGTGCATTTTGACAACATGTTCTAAGATGCTATCCAGCCCTGCGCTGTAGACCAGACTGTTCAGTCCAGCCCTGCGCTGTAGACCAGACTGTTCAGTCCAGCCCTGCGCTGTAGACCAGACCGTTCAGAGACGGCCGGCAGGAGCGGCTCAGCTCAGAGAACAGCGACGACGCCTCATGACAGGGGCTTGGGAGTGTATGTATTGAGATTAGCTGACACTCTGGCTGTTTGGATCCAAACCACCAACATATTATTTCAGGCGGTTTCGTAAGAGCGTGAAACTCCTCGAGCTAAAACCCTCCCAAACTCTAGCGAATACTTGTGGAAGGAGACGTAGCTTATTTATCTGTTCTCTGTCGGACTAAACCTCCTTTCATCTCCTAGCCTAGGGTCTTCTACATCTGTGACTCTGTGACTTTATTTGACTTTATCAGCCTGTGTTTTAGTGTTTGTGAGCTACCCTGCTAGTCCCACAGTAGAGCAGCCAAACCTATGCTAATAATACTCTGTGTTCTTGACATGGTCCCAGAGATGCCAGTATAGAGTAACCATCACTCATGGAAGTCGGACAAAAAGCCAACTCCAGCCCTCTTCTGTGGTGTGTGTTTGCATGCGTGTTTCTGTGTCTGTGTTTCTGTGTGTGTGTGTGTGTGTCTGTGTGCGCGTGTGTGTGTTTAACTGTGCGTGCCTGCGTGTGCGCTCGTGTGAGAGCTATATCTCGCTGCACAGCATGTTAGAAAGGCACTTTTTTTTTCTCAGTGAGGTTACGAGAAAAGGAGCTTTTTTTCCTTCCATATTTGGTCATATGGAGCGCGGCCAGCTGCAGTAGCCGTTTGATGCCGTACAAACATCCCTGTTCTGTGGGTTCTGTTCTTGTTGGCCCTTTCCCTCTCCCATAGAATCTGATAGAGGCTAGGACTAGTAAGAAAGTTGGTTTTCAAAGCACAAGGCCCCAAACCTCAAAGAGGAGAAAAGATTGCCCTTCTAAACTTGATCACCCCTCTTAAACCTTTCTGTGTACGCTGCAGTACATGTAGATAAAGTCAACAGTTTCCCTTTAAGAGGAAAAACATTTTGAACTGCATTATATACATTATACAATAAAAAGCTTTTTTACTGACATCCACTCTAAATTGTTGAGTCTCGAGTGTGTTTCTAGTGGAGGAGAGCCCATATGCTAACCTGCCTCCAGAGGAGTGGACTGCATGTCGCCTACTCACAGTCCTAATGGGTAGATGACTCACTGCCCCCATTGTCAGAAATCCGCAGACAACGCTTTTTTCACAACCCTGTTTGTAGAAGGTTTGACTTGATTCCCTGGCATGTGGAGGTGTGTGTGAGTTCCTAGCAAGATGTTGGCTTGTTTATGGATGCAAAAAAAAACGGTTCAGATTGAGTCATGCTGTGGATAAAGCGTGTGGCTCGGGCCTTGTCCGGTATCTCTCTGGTATGGAAAGTAATTTATATGTTAATAGAAAGTACATCATGTTTTTATGACATGTTAATGTACTGATGTGAAGTTCATGAAGGGTGTGTTCCAGTTGTGAACAGGGGTGAAGTCCACAGCATGAAACTTAACAATGTGCTCATGGATGTTAAAAATAGATGTGATTCATGGTCTAAATATACTAGAATATATCTCTCCCTCACACGCGCACGCAGACAAACACACACACACACACAACAGCATCGCCAAGCCAAGACCAGGTTATCTCCCTGCCAGTGGAAAATGTCTTAAACCTTCCACTCTGTTCAAGTCAAAGAAAGGAGTTCCTTATCAGGATGATTGAGTGAAAATAGAGAGGATTGCTAGCCATGTGTTTTTGTATCGAGTAATTATGTCACTTATAATGAATACCTGTGGGATAAGATCATGACAGCAGTTGTGTAGTTTACAGTTGTGGCCAGCTGGCTCTGTATCCTGTGTTTCAGGGTGTTTCAGTGTGATGAGTGTGTTCCAGTGCTGTGTGTTCCAGTGTCTCCATCAGTGTGTTGAGTGAACCCCTTTGTGCTCTGGGGACACAGTGTTCAGGTAACCTCAGCTGTCTGTCTGTCTGTCTGTCTGTCAGGCTGATTCACAGGCTGAGGAGACATGGCGAGGAATGTGAACCATTGTCTGGGAATGCAGGGCTTTCCTTCTCCTTCTCCTCTTCCTTTCCCTGCCTCTGTTCCCTTCCTCCACTCCTCTTCTTTCCGTCACCCCATCTTGTCCTTCTCCTCTTCTCTTCAATGGAAACTTCCAAGGCTTGGAGCAGATTTTGATCCAGTGTGAATCTTCCTCCACCCTTCTCCTTTTTCATCATGTTCCTCATTGTGCTCCGCTTTCTATCGCTCATCTTCTACTCCTTCGCCTCATCCCCCTCTTCCTCCTCCTCCTCCTCCCACTCTTTCAGGCAGCCGTGGTCAGCAGCAGAGAGGGGTGGAGGCAGTAGTTTGGGCTTGTCCCTGGTTGACCTGCCTCCCCCCTCAAAAAACTGCCTCTCATCCACAGCTCTGCCTCAGTAAGGCTGCCTTCGATTATTATTAAATAACTATCAAATGCTTGATTGTTCTTACCCACTGTAATAAAACGCCAACTGTGGACCAAATCAAATGCACTTCAGATACTTCCAGATCCATTCATGTAATCAATCCTCGTCATTGGCCCCCAAATCCGCTCTCAGGACCCTCGAAGAACAGAGCCTGGTGACATTCACAGAATTCCTTCTGGTTTGAGCGCGGCCACATGTCTGTGGGAGTGAGAGTTAGTGTTGGATGAGAGGGAGGCTGCATCTGCAGCAGCTGGTTTAGAGATCGAGCTGAGCTCCGATGCCTCTCGCCACCTCATATCCTGTCTAGAACGTGTCCTAGCTAAAGCCCTGCAGTTTGACACCACAAGCTGGAAGCTGGCTGCCTTTGGCATCAGGGTGTCTGGGTTGTGCAGTCAGACACACACACACATGCAGAAACTCAACACACACACACACACACACTCTCCTGCTGTAGGTAGTGGGTATGGGCACATGTCAGCAACTGCCAGCTAGGCATGTCTTTATTTTTGTAGAGAGAGAGAGAGAAAGAGAGAGAGAGAGAGAGAGAGAGAGAGAGAGGGGATGAGTGAGAAAGGGAGAGAAAGAGACGGAGGAGTTGAAGCAAAGAGAGCTAGAAATCCTAGCCTTTTATTACCAGAAACTGGGGTGGATTTATGTGTGGTTGTCCAGGTTGGTTCCAGGCTGTGTAAATACATTGGAGCGTCAGACGACTGAACGTGTGAGAGGAGATGCACTTCACACAGAACCAGAGCCGACCGCAAACACACACACACACACACACATACATACACATATACACACAAATGCCCTCAGAGAGAGGGAGAGAGAGAGAGAAAGAGAGCTATGCTTCATGTATGGAGGACGTTGGGCGCTGAAGTGTCTGTGATGATGCGGGGCGTCTTGGCTCAGTGTGGTGGTGCTGAGAGGTGGAGCACACAGACCCGGCCTTGTGCCAGCACTGAAACAGCAGACACCTGGGACACCTCTTCCACCTGCCGCCCAGCGCACCTGCGCCGTCGCCACGGCAACATATTCTCCACTGACCTGCAGCTACAGGCCTCTCGTTGACCCAAAATTCCTTTCCTTGCCTCTCTTCTCCTTCCCTGTCCTTTCTTAAACTCGTCCTTGTGTCTCCTTTCCTCTCCTTCACCTAACTTCTCCTCTCCTGTCCAAATATCTTCTAATTCCTCAGCTTTCCTAACCTCTCCTCCTCCTCCCCTTTCATCTCCTACCGGATCCTCTCCTCCTTTTCTAACCTCTCCAAACCTCTCCTTTCTTAACCTCTCCTCCCCTCTCGTCGGTGCTTCTCTCCTCACCTCCACCTCTATAGAAACTGAACAGTATGTTCCTATGTGTGGTAGGGTTGTTCATATCATGACAATGTTTGTTTCCATGGCTTTTCGTCAGTAAACTGAGCAGTACTAACACAGCTCTGCTGGTGCTTTTTAAGGATGTATTGACAGAAATTCTTATTTGAGAGATTGGTTTTTGTTGGCAGGGCAGGTCTATCTCCCTGCCCCCTCTCTCTCTCATTTTTTCTCTCTCCCTCATCTCTTTGTCTTTTGTCAACAGTTCATTTACTTCTATGCTAAGTGCTCCATAACAGCTATGATCCAAAAACCAGTGGGTGGCACTGTAAATATGTTTTCTTTTAATTCTTTGGACAGGAAAAGCTGTCTCCTTAAAACTACCCCTCTCTCTGTCTCTCTCTCTCTCTCTCTCTCTCTCTCTCTCTCTCTCTCTCTCTCTCTCTCTCTCTCTCTCTCTCTCTCTCTCTCTCTCTCTCTCTCTCTCTCTCTCTCTCTCACTTTGGTTAATCCTAAAGATCCCCCTCTCTCTGGTTTAGCCTAAGGGTAGACCTGGACTGTGCTTGTATCTCCTCTGCCTTCACACAAAGCTAACACACACACACACAGCTAAAACCAGCCCACTGCTTCCAGATCCGTTTGTCACTTTCAGTGGAAGAATTTTAACTGTTTCTGTTCACAGAACTGTCATGGCATGACAGTTGATGTCATGACTTCACCCCCTGTGTGGAATTTTCTGGAACTATTGAAGGGGCTGGGTCAGGGTCTTTTACTAACACCCAAGGTTCAATAGCAGCATTCCTTACATAGCTCAAGAGACATACTGCTCAGATTGATGTGTTTGTCTAAAAGTTAAACAGGATGGAGTGAGTAAACTGAGTATCACTCAGACAACTCTCACAAACAACAGTGGGGATTATTCTACATGCAGCACGCTGGCCATTACGTTACATTATAACCATACAACATCTCCCACAATTGCCGGTGGCATCATTTAAATGCTGCACAGACCTTTTCTCCTCTTGGTTGTTTGAAGTTGTTTGGTTGTACATGTATGTTCGAACTGCTTGTTGCCCTTTCTCTGTGTCCATATATGTCCATATGGATGGCTATGTCCGTGTGCATGTAAGTTAGCTAGCAGCCAGCATGGGTGGTCTGCTCCAGAAACACACACAACTCTACATTTCAGTATTTTACCAAAGACCCTCCCTGGAATGCATGGGCCTCTTGTAGACAGTGTGGTTCCATGCAGATGAGGCAGGGCATGCTGGGAGGCAGTTTGACCAGTCCTAATCTCCAGACGAGATCTGCTGGGCCATCTAGGGCCTATGGGACAGGCATAGTCAAACACGCTTGAGAGTCCAAATGCCCACTGGGCTTATGAATGTCATATTCCTTACTATCTATCAAACCATGATCAGACTGGCGTGTAGTAATAAGTGTAGCTAGCTACAGTAACGATGTCCTGGCGCTGTTTCTAGGAAGTGTATGATTATGTTGTTGGCTTTCAGGTTTTTAGTTATTGCTCTCATTTAGCCTAATTACAGTTGTACGAAGTGCCAGAATCCAAGTGCCAATTTTCCTCCCGCTGCAAATGGCATAAGTGCATCTAAACATAGCTAGCAAATTCTTGCGGTTTTGGAACTATCTGCTCTGATATGAGAAGGGGGGAGACAGGGGAAGAGGGGGCCAGGGAAACCGGACCTGTTTTTTTTAAATTCTCTAGTACAAGTGAGGATTCTGGGAGAGGGGAAATAATGGATAAAGGAGGAGAGAGGGATGATGGAAAAAGAAAAACAGACAAAAAAGAGAAAGATATTGCCTACAAGGAGGTTAGGGTTAGGGTATCGGGCTAGTAATCAGAAGGTTGCCGGTTCGATTCCTGGCCGTACTAAAAAGACGTTGTGTCCTTGGGCAAGGCACTTCACCTTACTTGCCTCAGGGGATTGACCCTGTACTTACTGTAAGTCGCTCTGGATAAGAGCGTCTGCTAAACGACTAAATGTAAATGTAAATGTAAGGAATAAGGTGGACCGAAAAGCTTGCAGAAAGAAAAGAGGGAAGGATGGGGACAGAGAAAGAGAGATAAAGAGAGAGAGGAAGGGAGGAATGGAGATGGAGTGTTACAGTTAGAAACATGGGTTTAGGAGCATACTGTAATTCCTCTGTCCATGCTCTTCCTGTTCCCCTGTTTGTGTGTGTGTGTGTGTGTGTGCAGTTGGGCACAGTGGAGCAGGCTCAGTTCTGCAGCACACACAGGAAGTCTCCAGCACTGATCCCAGAACAGTTTCTCCAGCCAGCCACTGACAGCCCCGTAAACACGACAGGAAACACTGGAGAGAGGGGAGAGAAAGAGAGAGGGAGAGAAGGAGGGTAAGAGGGGGGAGAGATGGAGGAGGGGGAGGGAAGGCATGAGAGAGTAGGGGGGGAGACGACGAGAGACGAAAGACTGCAAGAGAGCGGGAGTTGGAGGGAAAGAGGGAGGGATTATTGGAGAGAAAGAAGGAGGGGCAGAAGTAGAAGAGGAGAGGCAAGCGTCTGACTTCTCAGGCAGTGGACTATGTGGACAGAGACATTGCTGTAGATGGAGCGTTGTAGCTCTGTTGGCAAACAGTAGAGACAGTCTGATATGGTACGACAGGAGGGAAGCTAATCAATAACTGCTAACTACTGCTAAGGTAGGTTTCCATTGTATTCCACTGCCTAGTGGTTCGCTAAGCTACTGTCATGTCTGTCTACTAGACTGTGGTTCAAAGGCCTGTACTGAATGGTACTGTACTTGTTGTAGTTGTACTGTACATGGGCAGCGTTCCTAGCATTGTGTCTCTAGATATAATTTTCCTACCAGTGTGTCTGTAGATATAGTTTTCCTGTGTCTGTAGACAGTGTTTCTGGCAGTGTTTCTGCAGGGGCAGAGTGTTGATGTTCAGAGTGAGGACTCTTCTGGGTGGTCCAGCTTCTCTGCACTCCTCACTGCTCAGTCACGTAGCTAACGGGATGTTTTTACTCCCTGTCTTTCTAGCTGATTGGGTTAGCTTCCTGTCTGCTTGTATCCCTTCATCATCGCCATCCTCCCTCACATTCTCTGTCCCTCACAGTCTCTCTCCCTCACATTCTCTGTCCCTCACAGTCTCTCTCCCTCACAGTCTCTCTCCCTCACATTCTCTGTTCCTCACAGTCTCTCTCCCTCACATTCTCTGTCCCTCACAGTCTCTCTCCCTCACATTCTCTGTCCCTCAAAGTCTCTCTCCCTCACAGTCTCTCTCCCTCACATTCTCTGTCCCTCGCAGTCTCTCTCCCTCACATTCTCTGTCCCTCACAGTCTCTCTCCCTCACATTCTCTGTCCCTCACAGTCTCTCTCCCTCACATTCTCTGTCCCTCACATTCTCTGTCCCTCACAGTCTCTCTCCCTCACATTCTCTGTCCATCACAGTCTCTCTCCCTCACATTCTCTCTCCCTCACATTCTCTCTCTCTTCTTCATACTCTTTCTCTTCCAAACGGTCTCACTTTTAATCCTGGCTCAGAGGCAGCAGCCGATGGTCAGTACATACTTATGTTTCAAGAACTTGAAAACCAGTTTTCCCTGTTTGAGTCAGTGCACACTGGTCAAGGTAGTCGCTAAACATGTGTGAGGCATCAATAGCACACTTAGATGCTGTAAACATTGTCCACCCATCCAGGCTGTACTGTAGGCTGCCTGTTGTGTGTGTGTGTGTGTGCGTATGTGTGAGGACTGGCAGATAACCGGACGGGATAAACATCCCCTGGTCCTTCCCTCCTTCCTTCCTGTCTGTAAACTAACACACGATGATGTCATCCTGCAGGGCGTAACCATGGACGACGACTTTGAGCGCCGCCGTGAGCTGAGGAGGCAGAAGAGGGAGGAGATGAGGCTGGAGGCCGAACGGTAAGACTACTCTTCATCATCATCATCATCTCTTATTCCTCCTGCTGTCTCAGGTCCTCGAGTAACTGCGGTGGTTGGAGGACCACCCATAACAGTGCTCCTCTTGGTCAAATGGGAGACCTCGCATTTTCCTGTAAATGTGACTCAAAACCTTTGGCTACAATCGAGGTGACTCAAAATCCACACAGACATTAAGTCTGCCATAGTATACCTCGAGTCCTCATAGAAAGTGCTGGCTCAGCATGCAAATCACTGACCCTGCCTAGTCCTCATTAGGAAGTTGCAGTTCCGTCAGTTGGCCAGAAGGGGTGCAAGTGGCCTAATCATCTCCACCTGGCCTGATGACCTCAGTGCTCTCTCCTCTGTCCATATATGGGTCAGAGGCACTGCCTCACCAGACTGGTTTTGACTGTGCTGCTACTTCTATCTGTTAAAACCCTTCACAATACAGTACCAGAGGAGTACAGCCCTATTGCATGGTCATAAAACACCACTGACATCAAACAACTTCATGTAGAGGATGGACATGCAAATGTTTCTCGCTGTGACCTGTGTACATAGTACAATGTACAGGGGCTATGCACAGCTCATGAGTTGATATGGACACTCGGCAAACAGAGGTTGAGTCTGAATAACCCTTCATCAGATATGCTTCTGCGGTGGCCATGTTTACTTCCCAAGTGTTGATAAGCTAATGATGGCGTTCTAAGGCAGTAGATGAATGCTTGGAAAGCAGCATCCCATGCATGTGAGAAGTGCGTGTGTGCACCCTGCAGCTCTTGCATGCTCGCTCTTGGCTTTGTCACGCAGTCAGTGTACTTGAACAATGCTGAACGTATTGTGGAAACCGAAGACTTCTGCCAGAAAATGTACTGACCGGGAGCATTAGTTATGACTTAGCTCCTATCTCATCGTAGTCATCTCCACTCACGTCCAGCAGATGTAATCTAGTGCGACGTTGCTGGCGTGTTCTCTGATCCGTCACGTGTCTTCACCATCAGCCTGCACTGCTGCCCGCTCGACTGGGAATGGGGGATATTGTTTCATAAAGAGCCTCCAAGTCAGGGCTTCGGGTTGTTTGTCTGAAATTTGGCAGAAAATGTCAAGTGAGAATGAGGGAAAGTGTAGAGAGAGAAAGGGAGACAATGGACTGAGATAGAAAGAGAGAGTGAGTAAGAGGAGGATAGGGGAAATGTTTCCATGGTGGGAGTATGTGCACAAGTTTTCTTTTTTTTTTTTGGGTGAGGGGGGGGGGGGTCAGCTAAAGGAGTCATTTCAGTTGGCAGGCAAGGCTGGAATTCTAGTTGAACATTGTGTTATTGATAAAAGATCTCTCAATTGAAATGTTTACATTTTTGCCAATATGCTGTAACACACAATATTTACATGTCACGCATAATCTAGCTAGTCAAAAGCACGTCTTTGGCCTCTGCTTAACCACCACCAACTTGTAAATATGCTGCAAGAATGTAAAAATGTATGTGTGTGTGTATGATAGGAGTAGCAAGACTGCCAGATGTCTTGCTATGATAATACACGTTAACTGGAAAGGTGACCAGCATCAGCTTCACAGCTGAGCATCACAGAGCTGGTTAATGAGCTACAGCTTGGCATAGATGAATCTGAGACTTGAGATTGTGTGTATACATGTAGCAGATGGCTGAGAAGGGTGTAGCCAGCCTGGACCAGCCAGAGGCGATGAAGCCTTGACGAGCAGCATTTACCTCCTTTATCTATGTGAGCCTAGATCTAGCATCCCGTGTGTGTGTGTGTGTGTGTGTGTGTGTGAGAGTGTGTGTGTGTGAGGGTGCTTGGGCGTTTCGAGTCCCCTGTCCCTGTTCTGTGTTATGTCAGACTCAGACCAGTCTGCTGACAGTGAGGTTCAACCAAGCCCACCATGTTACGAGTCTCTCTCTCTCTCATATACACTCTCACACACATGGTCCCCTTGTATCACAGCAACACTGTTTCTCACACCGGACTGTGAGCTTGGCCCTTCCTGTGTCCAAGCAGCACCCCCCCCCCCCCCCACACACACACACACACACACACACACACACAAACTGGAATGTTTTGACTGCTGTTTTTACTTCCCTTCCAGAGAAGTGGACATGGAATGTTCCCCAGTCTTAGCAGTGAGGGTGAGCAGCATCCCAGCTGGCCTGTGTCTTGTGGAGTGTCTGCCCCTAAGCTCCAATGACATGTTCCTCACACTGTCCAGCAGTGGGGACAAGCCAAGGCCTTGTTTTAATAAGGGTTCCCAAAGGGAAATTAATGCGAGACCGTTTTGACTCATGTCACTGAAACCAGGGATGCTGACATGACGTTCATGAATGAAAAACATGACTTCAAAATGATGCATGGCATGAGAAAGTCATGAAACACCACAGAGTGAAACGAAATCTCAGAGATAATGAATAGTTAACCCCTGTGAAAATAAATAACTTTGAATGACTGAACTCGGAGACATATTTATCTGTGAGTGGAGCTCAGCACACCCATGTGCAGCAGCCATGGTGCTTCCTGGTGTTGGTGTGACCCCGCCTCTCCTCCTCCACATCTGCTCCAGCCCTCCTGAGAGACCAGGAAGAGCTCAGGAAATAACAACCATCCTCAGTGAATGGGCCCTTCCAAACATCCCCGTCCTGGAGAATGGACCTGCTGTCTGTCCTGCCCCTGAACTGGGGCTGGTCTGTCAGGGCCTCTGGGCCGTGGGGGGTGGGGGACACGGATCTTCCCCTCTCACTCATCTGCCTCTCAGGTCAGTGTTTGGTGACCTGCTCCAGCGATGGTTGGGCTTCCCCTCACACCTGACCCCAGACTTCCCAGAGCTGCAGCCTCTGTCCTGGGCTGGGACTGTGTAGTAGACCAGCAGCAGCTTGACCTGAATCTGGACTGAGAGGCCAGAATGTAAAACATTATTCTCTGGGTGTAAAATGACTGTATAGCCCTGAGCTCTCTCTCTCTCCTCTCCTCCTGTCCTTCTCTTTCCCTTTAGGCCTCTTCCTCTCACCTGTTCTCTCTGGGCCTCCTCCTCTCACCTCTTCTCTCTGTCCTCTGGGCCTGCTCCTCTCTGGGCCTGCTCCTCTCTGGGCCTGTTCCTCTCTGGGCCTGCTGCTCTCTGGGCCTGCTGCTCTCTGGGCCTGCTCCTCTCTGGGCCTGCTCCTCTCTGGGCCTGCTCCTCTCTGGGCCTGTTCCTCTCTGGGCCTGCTGCTCTCTGGGCCTGCTCCTCTCTGGGCCTGCTCCTCTCTGGGCCTGTTCCTCTCTGGGCCTGCTGCTCTCTGGGCCTGCTGCTCTCTGGGCCTGCTGCTCTCTGGGCCTGCTCCTCTCTGGGCCTGCTCCTCTCTGGGCCTGCTCCTCTCTGGGCCTGTTCCTCTCTGGGCCTGTTCCTCTCTGGGCCTGCTGCTCTCTGGGCCTGCTGCTCTCTGGGCCTGTTCCTCTCTGGGCCTGCTCCTCTCTGGGCCTGCTGCTCTCTGGGCCTGTTCCTCTCTGGGCCTGTTCCTCTCTGGGCCTGCTGCTCTCTGGGCCTGTTCCTCTCTGGGCCTGCTGCTCTCTGGGCCTGTTCCTCTCTGGGCCTGCTCCTCTCTGGGCTTGGTCTATGGAGGAAGTAAAGTAGCTTAGTTACTGGGGGAAGCGTGGGAATGGGTCAGAATGTCTGATAGGGTACGCCCTCTCTCCCCCTGTCCCTCCTCCCCCTCTCCTCACCCTCTGACTGCTTTCTTCCTCCTCCCTCTCTTTCTCTCTCTATTGCTCTCTCCATCCCCCTCCCCCCTCTTTCTTCCCCTCTCTCGTCTCAGGGAGGTGAAGAAGTCTTTTCTCATGGGGCTCTCTCTGCCTAAAATGTTTTCTCTTAACATTTCTGAGATGTTTTGCTGTAAAGAAAATATTTGGACATATTTCTGCTAATGTTTCCGCTGAGTGGCTGTGTGTTGACTGGAGGTTTTGTAGTGAGTGTCGTTAAGGAGGGGTTTACTGGACCTAGCGTTAGTCCTAAATCAACTTTATTGTTCTCATTATGAAACAGAACGTCGTCGCGAGTGTAGGTTTGGGGCAGTTAAACAAACACAGATCTGTTTACTGGTGGGGAATGTGAACACGGAGTAGACATGTCATAAAACAATTAAGTTGGTTTCCAGCCACAGTATTGTTTCCACATGCTCAACATGTTGGTGTGACGACAACTTATAAAAGTGTCTCTGCTCGTGCCGTGTTGAGGAGAGGAGAGAGTATTGCAGCTGAGGTGTGTGCAGCATGTTATTAACTGTCTGTGGCTGCCTCAACAGAGGGCTCCGGTCCGAGACAGACCACCCAATGAGAGATGGCTGTGGCTGTACAGACAGACATACAGACTTGCCTACCTGCTGGTTATTAAACAGACTGGCCTCTCAGAGTCCGACTGCAGACGGAGATTTATTATCTGGACTATATGATAAGATCTCTGCTGGCCTTTGCTTGCTTTCATATATGCACCCTCTCGCTTTCTCTCTCTGTCGACATGTCTCTCTCCATCTGTCTCCATCTCTCATCCCCCATCTCTCTTCCCTCACCCCTGGCCCTACATTCTTCCCAGAGATTTGTATCTCTCATGCAGGTCTCCAGGAGGTCGTGGGCAGGAGGATATTACATAGGGGCCTTCTCTGGTCTTCCCGTCCACAGGCCCAGAGAAGTGATGGACAGGAATGCTGATTCACTTCTGAGCGGCTTGTTCTTGTTGTCCTTCTAGAGAGCCTCCTTACCGCACCCCGCTTCTCCATCGAGGGTTTGTCTGTTCTGTTGGGGCTTGTCTCTGTTTCCCAGGACAACTCCACTGTTTGGAGAACTGTTCTCCAGAGACGGGTTCTCTCTGGAACCGCTGGGTCTACTCCAACAGCACGGGGAACAGAGGCGGCCCATAGTCTGCATGAGGGCTTCAGCTACAGAAACAATTGAAACTGTTGTGAAATATCTAGTTTTTCTGTGAAAGATCTGGTTTTGATGTGAAACATCCGATTTTGCTATGGAAGATCAGGTTTTAGTATAAAAGATCTGGTTTTGATGTGCTTTATTATTACTAGCTCCATTGTGTCGGATTTCTAGTGAGTTCATATCTTTATTTGAGGGCCCAGAAACACACACACATACATGCTGACTCGTACAGATGCTTGTTCTCGTACACACCCACACACCCACACACACACACCATGAGTAGTGAGAAGGAGAGGGAGAAGTCTGCTGTGGTGACATCAGGGTCTCCCAGGTGGAGTCTAGGTGTTGACAGTTCTATTATGTCAACGTTCCAGAACCCGTTCTCGGGCCAGAACCCCAGGATCACCTCTGGTCTGTGCCTGCACACCTGGCCCCTCGCTCAGGCTTCTGTCAGCGAGCTCAGCCCATGTCTGTGTGCCTGACCTCAGGAGGAGGAGGAGGAGGGAGAATACACCCAGGCGGCACTCTCTCTCTCTACTCTTTTTTTAATGGCCATACATGTTGAGTCAGCTGCGTCATCTCCCTCTCTCTGTCTCTCTCAGAGTGGCCTACCAGAGGAACGATGAGGATGAGGAGGAGGCGGCCCGGGAGAGGCGACGCAGGGCGCGCCAGGAGAGGATGAAGAGCAGGGAGGGGGAGGAGCCTAGCGGGCAAACAGACACCTTGGCCATAACCAACAGCCACAGGTATTAATAATACACACAGACACTCACTCACACAGAGGGCTACCCTCGGCCTTACAGGGCTGGGAGGTCGTTAATAATAGATGCGTGTGTAACCCTGATCCACATGGGGAACAGCAACATCGGGAGTGAGGAGGTCAGGTGAAACAGCCCAATCACAGAAAACCAAGTCTTGTGACTTTCCTAATCTTTAAAACACACAAAAAAAGCCTCAAGTGTGATTTGTGAGCCGACTCAGGCTCTCTACTATCGACAGACCTCTGGCTGTCAATCAAAGATAACCCAGCTGAAGCCCCGCCCTCGACCCTGCCTAGATGAGGTCATTGACAGTGGGATATGGACATGGTGGGAGATGTCTGACATCCAGACAGACAAAAACAGCTTTGTAGTATCAGCGTTTCCTACCAGTGAGGTCACACAGACACACTCACACACACACACACACACATCCGGTGGCTGTGGAACAGGGCTGGGGCTGTGTGATCTGCTGCATCAGAGGCAGCTCTGCTATTGTCGATTGTGTGCTGGCGATATCCTAACGTTAGGCAAACAGTTGGGTCAGCATATCTACTTTATTGCTGTTCTAGCAATGTCAATGATGTTACAGGTCTTAGACTCTCCTCTCTCTCTCTCTCTCTTCTCTCTCTCTCTCTCTCTCTCTCTCTCTCTCTCTCTCTCTCTCTCTCTCTCTCTCTCTCTCTCTCTCTCTCTCTCTCTCTCTCTCTCTCTCTCCCCCCATTTCTTTAGTTCAGACTTATGACAGGGAGCGAGTGTGAAAACATTGTTTGGTCAGTGATGGTGACTCGGGAAACTATGCAGTTAACAATATCCTCTAGTGACCTTGTGCTTATCAGAAGCACCTGCTCCAGACTCACACACTACCTTCTACCAACCTCACTGCTGACATCATGTGAACTGCTCCAGCTCCTAGTTCACAAACAAATTCCGACAGATCCACTGTATAAATAACAGACCAGATTTCACACCTGGAGGTGTGTGAGTGTCTGGGCATGTGTGTGCGTGTGTGTGCAGGCGCGTGTTCGCACTCTATGTGTGTTCACGTGTGGATCTTGTGACTGAGGCGTGATCTCTCCCTCTCCTCAGCGTGACGGAGAGTTCCGGAGGAGGAGGAGAAGGAGGTGGAGATGACGAGGAGCAGGCTTTGATGGAGCGCATGGCCAAGAGGGAGGAGCGACGCCAGCGACGCCTGAAGGAGGCGCAGGAGAGACAGCAGGGGACGGACGCCCGCGACAACGACCGCGACCACGGCGACGCCGCGGCCAACAGCGCGGAGGAGGAGAGGCCGCTCGGCCGCAGGGGGCGCTACCACGACAACGAAGAGGAGGAAGAGCAGGGGAGGAAGACGACGGTGGCGCGCGGCAGAGAGGAAGAGGAGGAGAAGGAGGAGGAGGAGGAGGCTGCCCCAGAGGAAGAGGAGGAGAAAGAGGAAGTGGAGGAGGACAAGCCCAGCAGGTCTTACATGAGAGAGCAGGTCAGTCTATTGGTCTCTCGGTCATCCCCTGCTTTGACATGTGGCTTTTAGTTCCTCCGCGTTTGTATGTAAACATGTTCCAACTCCTTGTTTACCCCCATAGGAGTCCTGTGAGGAGAAAACTAACTTGTCACACATGCAAAACGAGGTACAGTTGTTGGTTGGTTGATGTGGCTGAGGCCTGGTGCTGGGATGGTGGTCCTGTCTGAGTCTCTCTCATTCTCCCCCCAGGACCAACAACAACAGCTGAACTCTAACTCAGTATTAGAACAGATCCCAGATCAGCACGAGTCAGATGAGGAGCAGGCAGGAGGAAGAGAAGAGGATGAGGGGATAGAGAAGGAGGAAGAGGAGGAGGAGGGGATAGAGAAGGAGGAAGAAGAGGAGGAGGGGATAGAGAAGGAGGAAGAGGAGGAGGAGGGGATAGAGAAGGAGGAAGAGGAGGAGGAGAGACTGCAGGAAGTGGGAGAGAAGAGGGAGGGCAGGATACGAGCCAGAGAGCAGGAGGAGGACTGTGAGAGAGCAGAGAATGGCGTGGGCCTGGTAAGACATCAGGGTGTGTAGAGGTGTGACAGCACCCAGGAGAACCTCCCAGTCTGGGAGAGGGCCAGCCCTGTTCCCTCTGCACCAACAGCATTATAAAAGCAGGGTTCAACCCATATCAACTGACTAGAGTAAACCTCAATTCCTAGTATTGAGCCCAGACCCAGACCAGAACCCATTGATATGGTTCCCAGACTGGCGTCTCTACCCCAGGGCTGGTCTTCATCTGTAGAGCCCCCCCCCCAGCCCCAGCCCCAGCTCCAGGCAGGGTGAACAGACCTCTCCCAGACAGTGAAGTTGTCCATGTTCACCGTGTGGTTTGCTGTGGTGGATACGGAGCCTGCGCGAGAAGGTGTGGCCACGACCGTGTGGTCATCAGTAATGGCGTTCTCATGCCATGCCATGAGTGGTCAGGGTGCGGTCTCGGTCACAGTGTGCTGCATGTCTTCCTCTGTTGTGTTCTGCCTCGACTCCATGGTAACTAAGGGGAAGTAGTTGACTCCATATTGCAAGTCTGTATTTCAAGTCTTGAGTTTTATAATTAGTACTGTATGGCACTGTAACTACACCCTGGTAGATATACATGTAATCAAGTCATTTGGTAACAAGCAGGTACATGCTCTTAAGCAGAGACAGGGCCAATGCAGACAGCTTCAAACTTGACAGCTCTATTTAGGAAGCAGGGAGGAAGGGATGGGGTGACTGTTGGTTGGGGGGGAAGGGTATCGGGAGTAGTATGAAAAAGATAACTAAATACACTGTTGGAGTACATGACCTGCTAGTTACTGTGGAGTAGGGGCTGGCTCATGTGGCCTGAGATTCTTCCTAAGACCTCACACACTCACACACACACTCACACACACTCACACACACACTCACACACACTCACACCCTTGCTTTGCTCCATGTGTGTCACCGAGTGGAACCACTGTTGCTCCCGAACATTCTGTGACCTTCCTCCGCTGCGTGTTGATTGGCTGGTTCTGTGGCTGCAGGTGTCCCAGAGGGGCGGGGCCAGGGAGCAGGGCGAGTGGCAGAGGAAGCAGAACGGAGGCCTGCATGAGGAGACTCCGCCCATGCAGAACAGGAAACCAGAGAGAACCCTCAGGTGCCGTACAGAGTCTCAGTCCCAGTGGTGACATGACAACACACATCCCACACGCACACACACACTGAAACACACACTCAGACACACACACACAGGCAGCGAGTGTCCTGGGGCAAAACTGCTGTATTTGACACGGGTCACCTAACCCACCTCACAGAGGACAAGGACGCTGTGGACTGAAACCCTACACGTACTGACACCTGAGTAAAGGTGTGTGTGTGTGTGTGTGTGTGTGTGCAGTCGCGGCAGCATGCGCGCCCCCGAGCCGGGGGTGGGGGAGGATCCGGACGACGCAGCGCGCCAGGAGGCGGAGCGCAAGCTGGAGGAGCTGAAGCGTCGCCGTGACGACGCGGAGGTGGAGGAGTTTGAGAGGATGAGGCAGAAGCAGCAGGAGGCGGAGCAGGAGCTGGAGGAGCTGAAGAAGAAGAGGGAGGAGAGGAGGAAGGTGCTGGAGGAGGAGGACAGGCAGAAGAAGCAGGAGGAGGAGGAGAGAAAGGCACGGGAGGAGGTGAGGACGACACGCAAACCCCCTCTCTCTCTCTACTGTCTTCCTCCTTCTCTCTCTCTCTCTCTCTACTGTCTTCCTCCTCTCTCTCTCTCTCTCTCTCTCTCTACTGTCTTCCTCCTTCTCTCTCTCTCTCTCTCTCTCTCTCTCTCTTTCTCTCTCTCTCTCTCTACTGTCTTCTTCCTTCTCTCTCTCTCTCTCTCTCTCTCTCTCTCTCTCTCTCTCTCTCTCTCTCTCTCTCTCTCTCTACTGTCTTCCTCCTTCCCTCTCTCTCTCTCTCTTTCTCTCTACTGTCTTCCTCCTTCTCTCTCTCTCTCTCTCTCTCTCTCTCTTTTATTCTGCCCCTCTTGTTCCTTCCCTCTCTTTCTCTGTTCTTCTACCTTCTACCTTCTGTCTTCCTTCCTTTTTCTCCCTCTCCCCTCTCTCTTTCTCTCTTGCTCTATCTCTGTCTCTCTCTATTTCTTTTTCTCCCCCCTCTCTCTCTCCCCAGACAGTGAGCTAGATAAAGTGGTGTTCTGTGTAACACCTGGTGGAGATAACAGCCACTCCTCTCCCTTCGTCCAGCTTCCCCGTGACATCATCTTGCTGTTCTTCAGACTTATCTGTCCTCCCCCCCCCCGTGTGCAGGCGATAACTCTACTGTCTGTCTGCCATCCTTCTCTCCGCTTCACCATGACCTCATACTCGCGTACAGCAGCTAGCGTAGCGTGTGTGCGTGCCTGTGTGTGTGTGGGTAGCAGTTGAATCCTCGCAGCGAGTGACTGTTCGCCTCCCTGTGTCCATCAGGAAGAGAAGAGGAGGATGAAGGAGGAGATCGAGAGGAGGAGAGCCGAGGCAGCGGAGAAGAGGCAGAAGGTGGAGGACACGATGGAGGGAGGAGAGGCCAAGCCCTTCAAGTGTGTCAGTCCCAGAGGGTCGTCTCTCAAGGTCAGACCCCCCCCCCCCTCCAGCCCTCTGTGACCCATCTAGCCACGCCCACACAGGGCCACGCCCACACAGGGCCACGCCCTCACAGGGCCACGCCCTCACAGGGCCACGCCCTCACAGGGCCAGGGCCACGCCCACACAGGGCCCTGCATTCGCTGTCTTCTCCGTAGACGTCGTATTTGTTCTAACCCTCGAACAGAAACCTGAAACCCCAACCCAATCGCTGTGGCAATAAATATTTGTCATGGAAATGTGGGTTTAATCCACTTAGATGTGAGTGAACAGTCCAACTTCGAATCAGCTCTCACGCCGTGAAACCCGGGGGGGATTAACAGAGGAGAGGAGAAAATCACATTACTGCCATTTAGCTGTAATGACCATCTGGTTGTGCTGGCTAGCCTAACCTCTCTGGCTTGTGTGCTTGTTGAGGCTCCATGATTAGGTATAGCTATATGTGTTTGGTTGTTGTGTGGGTAAACATTAACCTTGTCCTGCTCCTATTCCTCCTCACAGCTTTACTTTGTCGTCATGTTTACTGTAGGTACCGCTGTTTGTGTGTGTTTCTTGTTCAGTTCACTTTTGACTCTGTTTTCCTAAAGATTAACACACCCCAAAGTGATGTGTTGATCTTGTTTGTGCTGTGATGCAGTGGGGTGTCTGTAACTCTTCTCCGTCATCTATCTCTGCACTGAAGGCCCTTCCCTAGACGTAAACTACAACTCCATGCCGTCTATGATAGCTTCCTGGGGTGCAAACCCTCCTCTGTGTTCTAGAACAGTCCGAGGACACCGGGTTCCAGAAGCTGGAACTGCTGTTGAGTGAAGCTGGATAGATACTAACAGCCCAGTCTCTCAGTAGGGGCAGGCTTACGCGGATGCAGGAAAACGATTAGGGTTAATAGGATAACTGGAAGCGCCTTCGTACGCCTGCAGCACCACACAGCATGCATGAGAATGGGCAACTTCCTGACCGGGGTATTTTAGGAACTCCCACAGCACCAACTCCCACAACCCAGCAGACAAGATGTGGGGTGTCCAGGGAGGGGTGGAGGGTAGATGGGGGGGGGGGGGGGGTTGTGGGCAGATGGGGTGAGGGTGGGAAGGAGGGGGGCGTGGGATGGTGGTATTTTCCTCCAGGGGTACTTGTGTTGCCCCTGTCCCAGCCCTGTAGGTGGTCTGTCATGAACAGCAGCCTGACATTCTCACCAGTATAGCCTGGGAGATTCACACACCGGTCAGTCAAACAGCCAGTCTAACCACACCAGAGAGCTGTCAGTCAACAGTGTTTGTGTGTGTGTGTGTGTGTGTGTGTGTGTGTGTGTGTGTGTGTGTGTGTGTGTGTGTGTGTGTGTGTGTGTGTGTGTGCGTGCGTGGGTATGCACTGACTCCTCATTGACGTCTTTCCTCTGACCTCTCCTCCCAGATCGGTGAGAGGGCAGAGTTCCTGAACAAGTCGGCTCAGAAAAGGTGAACACACTCCACTCTTGACACCACACTGCAGAAGTGCAAAACCCCAGTCACACCATGCTGGCTTTAATCCTGGTCTAACTGTGTGTTGTATGACTTTGTGCGTGACCGTTTGTGTGTGACTGTGTGTGTGTGTGTGTGACTGTGTGTGTGTGTGTGTGTGTGTGTGTGCAGCTCTCTGAAGCTGGCCCACTCCCCTGTGGTGTCTAAGATCGGCAACAGGCTGGAGCAGTACACCTCAGCAGCCCAGGTAGGAGCAGCTTCGCCGTCACTGTCATCATCCAGGGACCACGCTGTTCCCACCACCCAGGCTAACACTGTGTCTGCCCCTCTCTCCCCCTCCCTCCTCCAGAGGGAGAACAAGGACTCTCGCTCCCCGCGCTCCGGGGCGGTGGACCTGCCCATGGTCACAGACGGCATCCGCAACATCAAGAGCATGTGGGAGAAGGGCAACGTGTTCACCTCCCCTGGGGGGGCAGGGGGAACCTTCAAGGTAGGTTTGGTGTGTGTGTGTGTGTGTGTGTGTGTGTGTGTGTGTGTGTTTGCGTGTCTGTGTGTGTGTGTGTGAGTGTGAGTGTGGGAGGGGAGGAGAGGAAGGGGCACATTTGACTGTCGCTTCCTGTTCGGCCCCCGTTGTCGATGACGACCAGGCGTCTCTGACCTTCGACCCCCCTCCTCCTCCTCCCCAAACAGGAAGCAGCTGGGATGAAGATAGGCGTGGCCGGCCGCATCAACGACTGGCTGAACAAAACCCCCGAGAGCAAGACCCCAGGAGGCAGGCCAGCGGTAGGTCGTCTCCACGGCAACCCCTGCCCTGTCTGAACTGTGGGAAACATATTTCCTCGTCCTCTCCCACTGCAGTAAACTGCATAGGTCAACCCATCCTCACAGTTCCCTGCATGTTGCCGTCCCTCTCACACGATGGAGGATGTGTGGACTCACACACACATACCAGGTCTGGCCGTCATGCTACCTTGCTGTATGTGTGTGGTGTACCGTAAATGGTAACGTTTTGCAGAGTGTGTCGGTGGAGGTTTGTACACTTCAAGCAGGCCTCAGCTGAAGCAGGCAGTACACTATGTTATAAAACCCCCCAAAAAGTGCTAGGTCAGCTTGTGTGTGGTGATCTCACTGTCTCTTAAACCTGTAGCGGCAACAGGCGTACATAGACCAGACATCACAGCTGTGGACATAATGATGAGATATGGAGCTTAACATCCACTTTATCTTTCCATGGTCTGACTCTATCACTGGGAACTGCCCTGTCCTCATGATGCATGGAGCTGTAATCACCTGATAGCGCTATGCTGGTTGGCCCGGGTGCTAGATGTGGTCTGTCTCCCCCTGGTGGACATAAATCACACTGACGTATGAATACAGACCCTCCCCAGAGCTATCAGGGCAGAAGGTATTAGACGTCTTGTTATCAGAGTACGTGATATATAGTCCCATATCCGTTGTGGTGTTAGCTTAACACTAGCTCTGTGGGTCCTGTCTGGATCACATGCAGGTTATCAGGGACCAGGCCAGACAGAAGGCTCCACCTCTCTCACTGTTCTCTGGAAATGGCCACGTTCCAATACATCCATACCTAACCTTCCCTCACCACAGTCCTACCCAAGAACTGTAATGCATTCCCTGGGTCTGGCCTCGTTCCAACACGTCCATACCTCCTCTTCACTTGCCCTTGTCCTGGACTGTAGATCACTTCAGATCTGTGTTTATTTTAAGGCGTTGAGGTTATTAGCTGCCAGTATGTTCATACCGCTGCAGACAGTCTGAGGTACGAGGATATATGAATGGAAACTAGCACAGCCCTGCCTAGCACAATGACCATGCTGGACTTTTCCCTTCACGTTGGCGTGATACCACTTGTGGCCACCGGAGGGCCTGTTACTATGGTGATACGGGGGTCGTCAGAGGAGCGAGAGAGCGTGGTCGGATCTGCAGTAACATGACACCTGATTCAGTCTAGTGTGTAACTGTGGATGGTTCCACATAACTTTGAAAGGGATTGTGGGAAAGTGAAGTCTGGCTTAAAATGTGCGTGGAAGTCTGTCTCCCTCTGGTGGTCCAAGCAGCTGAAGCAATGACTGTCAGAAATACACTGTTATAACTTGTGTGTGTGTGTCTTTTCTTCTTCTCTGCTAGCTATCTCCTTGATAGTCTCTGTCAGCTTCTCTTCCCAATGGACCTCTCTGTCCTCTGCTCTGTCAAAACCTTTCTAGGCGCCAAAGGTATTGTAGATAAAGCAAAATGACTTTTCTTTCCAAAATAACAGTTTCATTCAACTTCATCAACCCAGTGTGATTTGAGTTTTATTCCCTCCCTCCCCCCTCTCTCTTTTTATCACTCTCTCTCTCTTTCTCTCTCTTTCCATCCCTTCCCCTTATCCAGGACCTAAAGCCAGGTGATGTCACCAACAAACGGAGTCTATGGGAAAACAAAGGAGCCTCTCCTACCAAGGTAAAGAGCTCTCAAACACACACACCTACACACACACTCACAATCACTTTCTCCCAGAAACATCTCTCTGTGCGTGGAGAGTCCGTTCGGAGCTCTAAGGAGGCTGACCAGATCATGTGACATGACAAACGGTTCTGTTTGTCAGCTGACTGAGACCAGTATGTTTCTCAGCAAAGGGGAATAACCTTTTGTTGCTTTTCTTTTTGTGTTTAAAGATGTCTCTTAGCTAGTTGACTTCTCTTCAATCTGGAAAGCCTGCAGAGGTAATAATATATATATATAAAAAGACACCTCTGCTCCCTGCCCCACACCTGGTCTAGATCAACAGTGTCACAACTCTGCTTCTGCCACCGCTGCTCACTGGCTGCAGGTGAACGGTGCTCCCCTCCTGTGTGTCAGCCAGGCCCCAGTGGCTCTGCCCGCTTTGCTCTCAACTTGTCTGCTGCTCTGAGGCGCTTTCACAGGTGCTTCCACACAAACGCCTGCTCTCTGAGATGTCTCCTATTTTTGTCCACGTTCCGTATGTGTCCTGGCTTCCACGCTTCGTCCCGGGCAAGCCCACGGCCCTGCTGATGGTGTTCATAGAGACCCCTTTATAGCCAACCATGTCCATTGAGGCTACTGTGTCTAGAATATGCCCGCCATCCACTCCTTCCTTTTCAGGCATCAGTCAGGGCAGCTTTGTGGTTCTGGTCCTAGGGCCCTCATCCTGGCAGTGTTCTGTGTGAGAGGTGGTGGAGGTATTGCAAGCCTGCCAGGCAAGGAATAGACATCTCTTAATGGTTAGTTAGCGTGATGCAAAGAACAGGGAGACCAAGTGAGGCATTGGATGGATAAAGGTTTGTTCCTGCTATAGATGCTGTGTGTGTGGGTGTGGCTCCAGCACTGGCCTGTGCAAAGGTCCCAGTTCATTCTGAAACGCTGTGTCTGAAACAACTTCCATAAACTCTACTGTTTGGTGTTTCTGCTCTCTATATAACTTTCTCCATCCTTCTCTTTGCCTGATTTATCTCTTTCTCATTCTCTCTCTCTCATTCTCTCTATCCCCCTCTCACTCTCTCTTCTCTATCTATCTCTACTCTCTCTCTCTCTCTCTCTCTCTGACAGGTGACAGGCCGAGGGGAGGCTAAATCAGTCACCAACGGTGAGTCCTTTTAGTTTCTTTAGAAGAAAAATTGAAATGGAGAGAAAGAGAAGGAGAGAGAGAATGGAAAAAGGGAGTGAGTGAGAGTGTTTTCTAATGTGTTTCACGAACAGAAGCCAGAAGGACAGAGGTTATGGTGAACCCGACTCTGTAAAAGGACAGGAACGGGGGTCTGGTATAATTTACAGACCGGCATGTGTCCCTGCAGTCATATCTACCCCCCCCCCCCCCCCCACCCCTCCTCCAGGGCCCAGCCTGAAGTAAATCACCAGGCCGTGCCGCAAGCTTCTGCTGGCTCTGCTGTGTTCAGATGCCACGCTGGCATTGTTTGCTATTTTTTACAGCCCCCGCGTTCTGACGCCCCCCCCCCCCCTCCCACCCGCCCCCACTGTCCCAGCAGTTCGGCCTTCAGGGATACCGTACGTGCCTCTGTAATGTGTCGTTCACTCAGCACACCCACACCACCTCCACCCTGGCCCACTCCTGTCCCTGACCTGGTGTCTGTTCCTGGGCCCGGGGCGGGGACAGCTTGCCTGGCTGGGTGTGCAGCTGGGCCACCTGCTGAATTGTCACATTAGGCGGTGGGCTTGTAGTAGATTAGCAGGCCATGCTACACCATCACCATGCAGGCACACCAGCGGGGGAGGGACACATTAAACGTGTGCAGAACATGGGCTTCTGTTTGGGTCAGTCTTGGAACTCTGCACAAGTGGTTGTAGACTTACACGCACACACACACGTACACACATACTGTATGCCAAGGCACACACACTCATAGACACATGCACTCATATTTGACCTAGGCTCATCTTACATAGGGTGTTGATGAGTGAAGGACAACATTTTTGTCAGGTATTTAAATGGGAGCCGAGGCCAGGACCCCAGGGGAATCTAACACAACATCCACACACGCACACACACACTATCACTTTGTATCATGGACTACACACATTTGAACCCTCTCACAATCTACTGCTACCTAGGCAATAATGACAGGCAGCTAAACTCAAACTGAGAAAAAGAAAGCAAAGTAACAGTGCCATGCGATATCCATGTCAGATTAAATTTAGCCAGTGGAATACTGATGTTTCAGTGTGTGGTGCAACCTCTGCATGGGAGGTGAGTTAAATCAAGTGCCCCTTCAGGTCTGATGTGGGGGGTTTAACTTGGTGACCTCCCAGACTGCCCAGGGCAGAGCATTCTGCAGCATTACTGGTGTCCGGCATGTGGTGTGATAGACTTGTCTCTTTTTGCCCACCTTCTGTCATCAGGCATGGGACACTAATGCTTCAGAGAGATGATGCAGGCGGGACCAAGACAATCCTAGACTCTTCTTTACTACGTGCATGTAACCAAAGCTGCCCTCCTAGTCCCAGCCACCCCTGTGGAGGAGAGGAGACACGAGTCACATCCAGGCCCTGTGCTGGGAACTCCCAACCATCACAGCACACCACCTTTGCACATTGAATTTACCTTTCTAAAAGAAAAAAAATGCTGTGAAATTTGGACGTTTATGATTCTATGATATTCTTTTTTCTTTCTTTTTTTTTCTTTTTTTTTTTTTGTTGAAAAATATTTTATTTCAAACCTGCAAGAAAGAAAGAAAAACAGAAATTGAAATTAGATGTATCCCTTGACACTCAATTGTCTTTTATTTGTTTTGATGAGATAGAGATCGCTCTTAAAGATGACTCCATGTCTCAGTGTTACAAAGAGGGTTCAACATCAACACTCTGTTAAAAACACTCTATCTCACCAACTTTATTTATATTTAAGGCAGAAGCTTCACTCATAGATATTTTATACCTGGTCACCAATTCAGGACATGCAGACATACAGGAAGCACTTCTAGATCTAGCTTATTTCACTTTTATATGTATTATCAATAGTGCAACAATGGTCTGAGTAATATATGTTAGCATATACATGTTTTTGATATATGAAAATCATACTGTAACCTATACTACAGCTTTATACTCTAAATGTTTTGCTTTTGTACTCATAAAATGACTACCAATCAAGAAAGGGGAAATCAATGGAAAGTAAACAAATGATAGAAACATTAAGAAGGCCAATATAGCTTTTACTATACTATTGTCATTTTAATTTATGTTTTTTTTTTTTTACATTTTTGTCTTTTTTTCTGGGCTTATTTTTGTAACTTTTATATCTGTTGTTTGTAACTTTTTAAATTACAGACACATTCCACTTCGTACACATTCCTCTGCCTACACACTCGTTTTGGGTTTAACAGATGAACTTATGCAGGAGGTGACACATCACAGAGAGACAACACTCTGTTCTCAGAGGCTCCTCTGATCTCTCCCACTGCAGATCTGTACACCAGCTGAACCAGACCCAGCTGGACGATTTAACCATCCACCATGGCCATACATCTACTATTTTACTCTTTTGTAGCTTAGGTATTAGTCAGCTTGGTCTCTGTTGGCTTGTCTAGGCATTGGAAGCTTGTCTAGGCATTGGAAGCCATAGACATAGGCACAGGCTAGTTACATAGTACTGTAAACCACTAAATCATCTTCTTGGCCTTGTGATCTGACCACTGGTAATAGCATTTAAGCGCAATGTACTCCTCTGCACTGTACTGTTGCCTGATACCTACTAAGTGGCATACGATTTGGGTAACTGCAGTTTTTTTTATACTTCACTTTCAGTAATTTAGTTAATTATCTTTCACATTCCATTTTTTTAAATTGAATTAATATTGCATGACTTGCTTGGTTAAGGGTGTGGCAGGTTGTCAGAGGCATTCAATTGGTCGATGTTTTACGCTATACTATGACACAACTGTGACAATCACATTCCATGACTTCTGGCGTCCAGCAAGGGGAAGTCTGACCAAAGTCTTTTTTGTTGTGTTTCTGTATGTGATATTAATAATAATGTTCTTTTTCATATTTTTGCTATTTGATGTTTTGCTTTTTTTCTGTCTTTGTATTTCCATGTTAAACACCTGCATGTATATGTAGAAACCATGAACCTATGTAGTGCTCACTATCTGTAGTGTTCAGACACCTCTAGTGTGGTGGCAGTGATGGGTTGACCCATGCTGAATGAATGTTTTAAACATTGTACCGCTGACCCAGCAACAGAAATAAAAACATACAAATATTCAAATGTAGCCTGATCTGTCCATATATTATATCGTTCAAGGCGTTTAGGACAATGCATTGTCTACAGTAAAACAAAATGTAAGGATTTAGGTAGGAAACATTGAAATACTAATGATAATGTAGTACTCTTGTCTATATTCTGTCCTAAATACATTTACATTTTACAGATGCTCTTATCCAGAGCGACTTACAGTAAGTACAGGGACATTCCCCTGAGGCAAGTAGGGTGAAGTGCCTTGCCCAAGGACACAACGTCAATTTGCACGGCCGGGAACCGAACAGGCAACCTTCTGATTCATAGCCCGGTTCCCTAACCACTCAGCCATCTGACCCACACTAAATAGTTACACGTCTAACAAGTAGACCCATGGACGAGTCATGACAACAGGTCTCATTGTCAAGGTGTCATATATATAGTATTAGGGCTTCCTCTCAATCTAACAATAGACTTCCCTCTCCCAGCCAATCCAGAGAGGCAGGGGGGGTCACATGGGCGGGCATGCCTGTATTATGTGAGTCTGTGCAGAGTGATTGAGATTATCTGGTTCTGGACCTGAGAGAATAGGACCATCTGCCACCATCAACTCTCTCTGTTGGACCCCTAGGTAAGGCTGATCTCACCCAGGACTGGTACCGTCCGGCCCGGTCCTGTGAAGGGGTCTTCCGGTGGCTTCTTGTAGTGCATGTGGCCCTTGATCTTAGTCTGGCCTGGGACAGTAGAGAGGGAGATGCAGCTTGTTTAGATGTAATAGAGTTGAGAAATGCTGTACTTGCACCGCTTGATCAGAGAGGTTTGAAACTAGGTGTAATATGAAGAAGTGTGTTTGATTCGATTTGTTTGATTGGATTGATCTGGTGCAACCTGGAGGAGTGGGTGCTCAGCTGGCCTCTGGTAGAATGGGGTGTTGGTAGATTGCTTCGGGCTTTGGCGTAATGCTGCTTAATGCTGACAGCAGCAGCCACAGCATTCCTGCCCCTGTCAGAGAGTGTTATTCCACAGTTCCTGCCAGGACGGGGCTGACCACACACACTAAAACAAACACACTTTTAATATTGCCGTCCACCCGTCCTCAGAGGCTGTGAATTCTTTCTGGATTTTCAGTTAAGACACGCTGAGACGCAGTTCCAACACTGATGATCCATCTGCAGCTCTCTCGCCCTGCTGCGAGCTCTGTCAAATAACTCTGACTGGAACATCTTACTCATCATCACACAATCCTTCATTATCACACTGTCCACGTAGCCCTCAAATAGAACGTCACGCGCTGTCAGAAGGGTTTTATGCAGAAGCCGTTTACAGTTTTTGAAACAGCACAACTGTTTTTTGTTTTTTTTGCTTGAGAGATTTTTATTTATAAAATTTCTTTGACAGGGACAATGCAGATAAACATAGCTGTAGAGCAAAGTTTGCAGCCGATGTAATGCACATAGAGATTATAGCAAGTGCTAATTTTCAACTCCCGTCCCTGGATGGGCCTTTTCTACAATAACACTACAATAAAAACAATATACAATTTTAAAAATCCAAAATAAAGAAGTACAAAAGTTCAAACATTTACAAATGGGTACAGTTTTGGTTTGTTTTCAGCCATGCCTTAAGCTTAGAGATGAACATTTTAAACTCAGAAATGTTCTTAATCTCTGTGGGCAGTGAGTTCCACAGTTTACAAGCCCTGTACGGTAAGGTCACTGTGAAAGGGAACTACATACGAGACGAGAGGGATGTCAGGACCAGGGAGAGGTCAAAAGAAACAGATGGGCTGGAATGTCATGATTTTCTAGCCCACGTCTCAAGAGTAGTGGCTACTGTCACAGCTAAGATGAATAATACTAAAACTAGCTCCAAGCTCCTCGCTCTTAGTATCATACTGGGATCAGTATGTAATAGGACGTTTGCTGATGACACACGCTGAGGTGATGGCTGGTGCTGCATGTAGCTAGTTTCACCGGCTGTCCACATTCACAGCTCCGAAATAGCTCTTTGTAGTAAGGGAGGGAAGGAGGGAGGGAAGGAGGGAGGGAAGGAGGGAGGGAAGGAGGGAGGGAAGGAGGGAAGGAGGGAGGGAGCATAGAAGTATTGTCGTTGATTTACAGAGCAGCCTGGACCACATGAACCAAGCTCATTGTCTGGGAGAGACACCTCACACCTGTTCAGAACCCTACTTTATAGTTCCTATGAATAGACCTCCTCAATAGATCAGACTACTGACACCGGGTTTACGATCATATGATCTACTTCTCAATGGAAATATGTCAGACAATGTAATTGTGCACAATAACATTCTGACATTCAGAGAGTTAAATATAGAGATTTATTGCATGTTGTATCTGCTCCTGTCTGTAATGATGCTGACCTTGAAGTTGTGCATACACATGCCCAAAAAAGGCTTAAACTCTAAAGAGTCTCAACAGCATTGTTAGAACAAAACATTGATGCATACACAGGCATATTGTCCTTGACATTAGGACATTAACATGTTAGTTTAGTCTGAAGTTGTGAAGGTTGTGGTGCTCCTTAGAATTATCTGGTTTAAAAAATTTAACCAACTTTAAGTGATATAGTTTACTGTATGTCAGTGTATTTAATAATGACACCTAATTACCTACTACAGTTGTATGGTAATAGATATTTCTCTGTGGGTCTCCTACATGCAGGTAATCCAGCACAATCATGGCCGACACAGAGGAAGTTGAGGAGGTCCAGTAAGTATAAACCATTCCAAAACGCCTGTACTCTCCAAGCAGTTTTCAATTCCCAGACAGAACTGAAATATTGATTTTGTGTATTTCTGTTTTGTTTTCCAGGGAAGAAGGTATAGTAAAACTTTGAGACTCCCATTCTTTCTTGACAAATTGTAGATAACTGCTTCAGGCTTCCATGTTTCCTTATTCTAAATGGTGGTATGTCTACCCAGTGGTGGAGGCAGCAGAGGAAGGTAAAAGCGTGCATGGCATATGGGCTCTGGCAACTGAAAACACCCCCAAGATGTGTGTCCATAGCTGCTGTGTGCTGTGGCACTGTGGGAGACCTCGAGTCATTGACACCCATGCATCATATTTGTTTGTGGTAGATTGAAGAGTTTTCTTATGGAAAATAGACCCTTTGATAGAGAATGTGCCGTATTTTGAGTGTCTTACTTTGTGCACTGTTCATTTTAATGCATTGAATGCTATGTTTATTTTGTCGATGACGTACATAATGAATACTGAATGTTGTGTCTTCCTTATTCTGTGGATAGACTGTTCACATGCTAAATGTGATTTGTAGACATTTTTTACCCCACACCCACTGAAGCAGTTCAGCGTAGTCCATCTCTCATCACTGTAGTCCATCAACATATCATTGTCAATTCTTTACACAGTTTGCACTCTAGAATGGACCTCAATGTTCTGACCAAGGTTGCATGAGAGGCTTGTAATTCCAAAGAATCCAAAGATCTTTGGATGAGATTCACTTTGATCTGAATCTGAATTATTTCCAACTCCACTTGCTCAATTTGCCATACAGTACATAAACTCTGACTCTTAATTCTTAATGGATTGTCTGCACAAAGCGTTGTTAATCCACTAATCCGTCTCCTGAACAATTGTGGAGGCCCTGGCAGAAGTAGGTAAAGCTTGGCTCCATGTTGGCTATGTTGTGCTGTTCAATGCAATTATATTGTTTGGTCTGTAGCAATAGTCTTTAGGTTACTCAGAGTGTTATGATCTTCAGAATGCATGGAAGCTTCCAGCTTTCCTAATCATTCTTGTGTTTTTGCTGTAGCACCCGCACCTGAAGTAGAAGGTAATGCTGTTCAACACTCATTCATGTAGTCTCAAGTTTTCTTTTTTACAATTACCCAGCTGACACATAGTTGTGTACATTGTGTATTATATACAGAGGAATGAAATATGGTTTACTTTACAAAACATAATACAATACTGTCATACTTAGTAATACTACATCTGCTTTGTGCTTCATTAGCTCACTAAATAATCTTGCTTTTCTAACAGAGCCACCTGTTGAAGTAGAAGGTAAAACCGTTGGCTTGGTTGAAATGACATGAGCAGAAAATATGTATTTCTTGACTCCTCTCTTACTGACTAATCTACGACTTTACAACAGAACCTCCTGCTGCTGTAGAAGGTATATCTTTTAACTGCTTCACACTTTTAACATGTTTTATCAACATATTTTAAGAATTAACCATATTTGATCAATCAGCTAATCATTCTCATGCCTTTTACCGTAGAGCCCACACCTGAGGTAGAAGGTACGCATGGCTAAATTGTTTTGGGCGCATGCCGGTATGGATGGTGCTCCAGTATAGCTGCTCGACAGGCCTTTTAACCAACTGCCATGGGTCCCTTTCTATTATTGTCAACCAGGAACTTATGTTATGTAGTCCAACTGTCAAACTATAAATAATTACATATTTTCAAAAAATGTGTAACAGGCTTGCGGTGTAGTTCCCTGGTTTTGACCTGCAATTTAAATAATTCTCTTTTTATTTTATATTAATTTCTGATTATGTCGATGTCCTTCTTTTACTCTGACTAACGACTTCACTTTAGAACCGCCCCCAGAAGTAGAAGGTAAATGCATATTTTGTCAGATTTCACACATACATATTACTGCAGTGCTTACTGTGGCACTTAAAACCATAAGAAATAACTATACTGAACATACTCTACCTCATACGACACTGATGAGTTGTCTTTTCCATACTTCATCATTGGTGGATTGTCGTCCTGCTTCAATCCATCGCTCATATACATATCCTTACACAAGAACCTGCTGTAGAAGGTAAAACACCTATCTATGTTTGTAATTATCTCAGCTTTCAAATTACATTGAGCCTGTGTGTATTTCAGAAACGGTTTAGATAACAAACTTTCTGCTCTCTGCCGCTTTTATTCTAACCCTTCACAACAGAGCCACCACCTGTTGTCGAAGGTAAAGCTTCTATTTGCATTTACTGACCAATACATACAGCATGTGTTATATGTATTTGTTTCATGCTTTGAATCCTCACTAATCAATCCTATGCTTCCCTAACAGAGCTGCCCCCAGCTGTAGAAGGTAAAGATTTCCTTAGCTCTCTTTTATGAGTTATCCAGCAAAAGGCAAAAATCAACAGACCTTTTCTGCTATACTATCAAATATTTACAAGTTACTACATAACCAGCGGCTGTCTGATGCACTCATCTCTCTCATATCCTTTACTATAGAGCCTACCCCTGCAGAGGAAGGTAACTGTTGGTTTGGCATATCTAAGCTACTTGCAGAGCACTGTCATTTAACAGCATGTCACTGTGGTTCTATGGTATACATGAGTGCACAGTGTCATTTTAGTTTACCCCTATGTGTCATTAAAGTTTTTGGACGTACCTTTACACTGTCCAAAGATATGGGTTCATGGTGATTCTAAGCTGTGATGGGCATTCATTGATGACACACCTGTGATTTGTTAAAAGAATATCTTACAATTACTAGAGGACCTGCATGTTTTATGTTCATTTCATCCATTGTATTTTAAATATACTTATTCCATGCTCACTTGTCTGTTGACTGCCATGTTCAAAATACCACCTACACAAATGGATGCATCATAAGCATGGACACTCCATCTTTGGCATCTAATACCTGTTCCTTACCATTCCTGTTCATACCAACTGTCAGAACATTGAGTGTGTCTATGTAACTCAGCATCACTCCATCTCTTATTATCTCTGCTGTGGAAGTCTGGATACGTTTCACACTCCTTTATGACAGGCTGCAAGCAATATTTGAAGGGATGACTAAATAATCAGATTTTTTGTTTCTTTTAATTCTGCTCTGCTTATCTTCCGTCCCCTCTTATCTGTTGGGCTTCCATCTACAGAGGAGAAAGGTATATCAATGACCAATAACGACCCTTCAAATTTGTGCCTACATATGAATCCTTTACCATGTCTGTTAAGATAATTAATTCAGGTGTTCTCTCTTTTTCCAATCTTCATTGACACAGTCGAGGAAGGTATGTCTTGGCAGTCATTTTGTTTTGGATCATTGATGGATTAAAGGATTTCCTGTCATTGATAACACTTCCTGTTGTTGTTTTTTGGTCCTGCTCTGCTGCTCTGTGCCACCAGGAGAAACTCAAGGTGAGCGTCGCCTCTGGTTGATACCGTAATCTAGTTACGTAATGAACTAACCTCTGATTGTCTCAGTCTAAGATCAGCTCTTTATTCTCTTTTTGTTTCATGAACAGCTGAAGCAACTGAAGGTAACTTCAGATGTAGCTTTGAAAAATGTTAAGTTTTGAAAAAACAGCTCTTGATGAACCGTTTCAAAACTTCAAGATTTTTCAAAGGTAGTTGGGCCACTGAGACAGTCTTCTCTAATTTGAATTAAACACGATTGCTTTGTTTTCTTGTCAATTGCAGATGAGACAAAACCCAAACCAAAGTAAGTGTGATGGTGCACATGACCTGTGGACAGGAAGTACAGAAGTCACTGTTGCAGCCTAACTAGGATGTCTTTCTTTAAGGATGTTTGTGCCAAACATTGCTGCCCCCAAGATACCCGAGGGGGGGGACAAAGTCGACTTCGACGTGAGCGATCACTTCATATTACTCTTCATCTAAAATATCTAGAAGCTAAAGTAATGTTATGCAAAACACCAGTCACATCTGTGTGTGTGTGTGTCCAGGACATCCACAGGAAGCGTCAGGAGAAGGACACGGCGGAGCTGACGTCTCTGATCGAGGCTCACTTCATCCAGAGGAAGAAGGATGAGGGGGAGCTCATCGCCCTGGTTAACAGGATCGTACGTCCTCGTCCGTCTCCCCTCTCCCCTCACCTGTCCTCCTGGTCTCCCCTCTCCCCTCACCTGTCCTCCTGGTCTCTCCCCTCACCTGTCCTCCTGGTCTCCCCTCACCTGTCCTCCTGGTCTCTCCCCTCACCTGTCCTCCTGATCTCCCCTCTCCCCTCACCTGTCCTCCTGGTCTCTCCCCTCACCTGTCCTCCTGGTCTCTCCCCTCACCTGTCCTCCTGGTCTCCCCTCTCCCCTCACCTGTCCTCCTGGTCTCTCCCCTCACCTGTCCTCCTGGTCTCCCCTCACCTGTCCTCCTGGTCTCTCCCCTCACCTGTCCTCCTGGTCTCTCCCCTCACCTGTCCTCCTGGTCTCCCCTCACCTGCCCTCCTGCACCACCTGGACACCCACATGAGACTGACCGGCGAGTCTCAATAGCGTCATGTGACCTTCTTCCTGTGTGCGTGCGTGCAGGAGAAGCGACGCACGGAGAGAGCGGAGCAGCAGAGGATTCGTACCGAGCAGGAGAAGGAGAGGCAGGCTCGTCTGGCGGTGAGTCGGTCAGCCGTGCGACAGCTCTGAGGCCTGGTCGCTGTGTCTGACCTCTCGTGTTCCTCCCCCATCGTCTCACCCCTGCAGGAGGAGAAGGAGAGGAAGGAGATGGAGGAGCAGCGCAAGAAGCATGATGATGACGCCAAGAAGAAGAAGGCTCTCACCACCAAGACTCACCAATTTGGAGGAGTCCAGCAGAGGGTAACTATTCGCCCAGCACACACTCTCACACATTTGTTTAAGGGACTGCTTTTTGCTTGTCAGGCAGGCAGTCTTATTATATGGTGCACAACTGCCATCTAGTGGAAGTCTGAACTATTGTGTCTAATTTCTTTCTGCATTTCTCTCTGTAACTTTCTCTGTCTCACATTCACTCTTGTTTCCTTTCCTAATACAGCAAGAAGGTAAGAAGGGAGCCAAGAAACAGACAGAGAGAGAGAAGAAGAAGAAGATTCTGGCTGACAGGAGGAAGCCACTCAGCGTGGACCACCTCAGCGAGGACAAACTCAAGTATGCCCTGACCCCTGACCTCTCACCCCTGACCTCTCACCTCAACACCTTGTGTTGGATGACTTATACCCACATTGAACAGAGTTCATGTTTGAAGTTGGCTTAGTACTCTTTCAATGAACGAAAGCCGAAGTGGCCCACCAGCAAAATCACATGTCCTGACTGCTTGTCTGCTATTGGATGCTTGTCTGCAGGGAGAAGGCCAATGAGTTGTGGCAGTGGATGATGGAGCTGGAGGCCGAGAAGTTCGACCTCAGCGAGAAGCTGAAGAAACAGAAATATGACGTGAGTTGATCAGACATGAGACAGAAAGCAACATTATTCAATGTTTTAATTCATCATCCCCCTCGATGAAAAAGGCCTGATGATGATAACGCCATGGTAACTTTGGAGACACAATAAAAAACAAACAGCTACACACACACCAAACTCACAATACACAGCAGGAATTCTGACGGTGTTAATAAAAAGCCATGAGATTGACTCAGTGCTAAAGAGTTTCTCTGCGCTGGCCTGCATGTCTGAGACTGTCCTCTCTGAAACGTGCTATGACCTGCCTGCAGATGAACGTGTACCAGACTCGCATCAACGAGCAGCAGAAGTTGTGAGTAGACGCTGCCGAGGGTGTCACATGGTCCGGTTGTCCTGCCGCGTTGCCCTGTGTACCGTAGCGCTCGCTTGAGTGAGACGTTGCTTGTTTGTTTAAAGTCGGGGTCACGGTTACCTGCCACGCCACCTGGTCAGGTGGACTTAAGGTGAACAGGTTGGATGACAGGGAATGGGCTACGTAAGTTGAAAGGTTATTTGCTGGTGTAGACACAGAAGTACGGTCTATTCAGGAAAGTAGTAAACAACCCATCCAGGATCACAGCTGGACAACTGAACCAACCACAGGTGAAAGGCATGTGGGACGTGCTGTCTCTGATGACACATGCTACTGTAGCGGCAAGCGTACAAAGACTACCATGGTCAAGTGGACCTCAGTCAGACCTCAGGTGAAAGACTCCACAGGGGAAACACTCTGTAAGGCCAAGTGAGGATGATGGTTTAGGTGTGAGATGATGGTGTCCCAGATCTCTCTGGGGGGATCTCTTTCCAAGTGTGTGTGTGTGTGTATGTGCGTTCGTGCCCCGGTCTCAGCCAGCCTTCGCTATGTGTCCTCCACAGATTAATCAGCTCCTGGCCAGAGTTCAGGACCACCAGAGGTAAGATTCAGAGTCACACTGGTCACTTTCTCCTTTAAACCGCCTGGGGGAGGCAGGTCCCAAATTGAGATTCCCAACATCTGGTTTACGAGACCAACAAGTCTCACAAATACAATCAGGACATTTTAAACTGGGGGTTGCCCAGTGACAATTCAATCACTGGGCTCGTTTCCTTGCCACGGATCTAAGACCTGAGGGAACTAGGAATGGTATGGGTCCTATTGCCTACTGTGTATCTGCATCCCTTTCCCTCAGACCTTGAGTGGTGTGCAGAGGCTCAGTTGTTTTCCAGAACATTCTCTATCCTGCCCAGCTTCACCCCCAAGGCTTTTTAAGGTCACATGATCCCAGGTGGGGTAGACTCTCATCATGTAACCCAGCCTGTCATGTGACAGAGGAGAAAGCATTAGGATCTTGGTGCTGGATGATCCTAAGATGACCAGTCTGTTCTGTGGCTCCTTCTTTCATTCCTCTCATTCATCTAGAAACTTCCATGTAGTCATTCACCTTGACGTCCTCCAAATAGACCTCCCTTTATTCACACCTTCACTCCTTCATTCATCCTTCCATCTAGAAGCTAGTAGTTTGGTCAGATCGTGATCCTAACTAGCTGAGTTGAGTGTTTTGTGTTTTCTGGAGAACATTCATGGCAGGTAACAGTTTTCTTTTCATACTATTTATAGTCCAGGCTACCAGGAAAAAAAGCTTAAGTGTAATGATAATGGTGATAGTTTGCGAGCAGAGCAGAGCTTCAAGGTAAGACAGCTAACAATAGGACACGATCACCTGCTACTCATGTTAGTGCTCACTTATCCCCCTGTGGTGCGTGTGCAAAATTTGCCATCCCTCTCCACCAATCGCATGACTCTCCCGAGTATGGCTCTTTCTAATGCTATCCATTCTCCCTCACTTTCTGTTTACCCTTTCTCTTTATCTCTCCATTTTCTGTTGACTTTCTCTTTATCTCTCCGTTTTCTGTCATCCTTCTAAGTATTCCTCACACCAATTTCAAACATTTATCTATCTCTGATCCAACAAAGATACAAACGCGCCCTGATTTCTGGATTTTGTGTTGTTGAACAGTGCCAAAGGCAGAGGCAAAGGCAAGGCGGGCCGGCTGAGGTAAAGACAAACAGGAAGTGGGAAGCCTTCAGGAAGCCAGAGGACCCATATGGGCTTATTGTTGTTCTTGTTGTCACTGTACACGCTAGTGATGGAAATGTACAATTACAGTTTCTTGTACATGTAGATACAAACAATAAACAGAGATCATAGCTTTTGATTGTGATTTTCATTTATAACCTGTGTAAAGGAATATTGTATATATGAGCTAATGCCACACTAAATGTCCAAAATATTAAAATATGAGCATCTTGCACCTTGTATAGATGTTTCTCGTAACTCGTAAAAATATGAAATAAACTCTTACCTCTGCACTCTTAGAGATCATTATTATAGTGGATGATCCATGATAAATCAGAAACGTTGCATCTAAATCCTTCTATATGTTACTGCCTTGAAGGCAGTTTCCGCAAAGCGCCGGTGCATTTATAGATCGTCATGGATCAGAGATACTTGATGCCATCTCTGCTACTTAATAAACACCACAGGTGCCAAAACATCACTAAGCCATTTCATTTTGGGAAATAAAATCTTTTTTTAATGAAAAACAAACAGAGCACCACAGCGCACCATTTTACATATGAGCTGCACACATGTACAGTAAACACCAAAGATGAGGACATAATCACATTTAAATAGCATATTTATAAATAAAATGCAATGTGGGTTTACAGTATTTAAGTGTTCTCTATACATGAAGTGGGATAAACAGCGTATTAAATCAAGCCAAGTGAGTTCCGTAGTATTTCTACAGGGTGCATGGCTGGCGTTCTTTTAACGTAGGTCATAGAGAACAACCCATTCTTGAAGGAATGGAACTTAACTCAGACTAGTGGTTTCCCTGATGTATAACCCCCAAAACACAGTGACATTTACATGAAGGATCATTTTGTAAGAATGACACGGTTTAGCCTTAATGAACCCCTCCATGAAACTCTGGTCCTTAATTCCTAAATGTTCATACTACCTGAACCGCAATAGTGCACTTTAACAGAGGCAGCCTTCTGTCTCTCACAGACATATAGTATTTAGCTTTCCCATACACAATATCAACATCCTCCCATGACTCTTAACGCTAACAGCTTATATACTCTTGAATGTAACCGTAACAACAGTGCATTTGAACATTGGCAATTTGGAGTCCTTCAGACAAGATGAATAAACGTGGACCTCCTTCCAGGCATGATAAGAAGATGGCAAAGCAGGTCCTCACCACAGATGCGTCTCTCTGATCTCGGCAATCACCTGGCTGGCCTTCTGCAGTGCCTATGGACACAGAAGATGGCCTGGTCAGCCAGTACAAAGGCTATGCTACGCTACATGACAACAAATCCCATCACTCTACATCAACAATGTGCGGTAAATGGTGAATTCAAACAGGTTCGAAGTCTGAATACTGATTGGTCTAGGTGAGACGAGGGGGCGTTCCCATACCTGCAGCATATCTGCAGCCTCCTTTCGTCTCTGGGCCATGTCCTCCGACTCAGTCAGCAGGTCGTTGAGGAGGCCGGACTTGTAAAGTTGACCAACCAGCTCGCTCTGGAGGCTGTCCTTCACGTGGTTCACCAGGAAGTGCATCACTGCCTTAGGCACACTGGCGGACGGAGGATGGGGTGTAGGGATGAAAGGATGGAGGGAACAGAGAAGTATTATTATAATTGAGGTAGAAGATGAACTAAATGGTTTGGGGAGAAGAGGGGGATGGAGAAGAGATTACAAATATTTGTGAAAAGCAGGAAGTCACCTGTCTTGGATATTCTTGCGAACGATGAGGAAGTAGGACTTAATGAGGCGCTCGATGACCTCACAGTCCCGCTGCTCCCTTGACGACAGCTTCCTGGCAACAGGCACCGGCTGAGGAGTGGGGGAGGGAGAAGAGCTTCAACCAATGACTCAACAGAATCACTTCCTAGACCTTTGTACAACAGAATGCCTCCATCGTTGCTGTACCAGGAAAAACACGCTTACCACGTCCAGCAGGTTAACGGCTCCTTTCAAGGGGCTTCCTGGTCCGGAGGAAGGAGCCTCATCTCCCTTCTTCAGCATGCCTCTCCAGTTCCCCGTCCCCTCCCCTTCTCCTGGGGGGGCAGCTGATGATGCCTGGGGGGGGGGGGGGGGGGGCACAGAATGACAATCTCTAAAGCTAGCAAGACTGTTAGCACTGTTCGCCATCAGCAAGGTTGTGTCCTTTTTGAATCATCGCCAACACCACAGCCAGCCTGATTAGTGCCAAGCTGAACAACACAACAACCGACACCTCAACTTTCCCAGGAAGCAAGAGATGAGCTGAGTGTTAATACAGGATGTTGAAGAGCAATGGAGCACAACAGAGAAGAGCAGGGCTGGAGTGTAGAAGGTCAGACAAAGCCTCGACCTAATGTTGACTACAAGATGCATGACAGTCAGCTATCTTGAATGCTCGACATGTCTTCAAACAAAGCTGACACACACACACATACAATCTCCATCAGCATAATAATCACTACCAGACTGACACCCTGCACATCTATCTGAACACACTGTTTTTGTGCTATACTGTAGCATGACACTGATTAGAGCAAGGACCATGCCAACATCCATGCCCAAGCCCAGACACAGCCAGCCAGGGGTGGAGCCCACCTTGGCACCCTCTGCTTCCACAAGGCCAGGGGGGTCGACAGGGAGGGGGGACTGGCCTGGATGACCTTTAGCAGACTAGGAAGAGGAGAAGAGGAGGAAACCAGAGAGAGAGAGAACTGAGAGGAGGTGAAGAGCAGAGAGATTGGCAGGGACATTTACCAGGTGAGTGTGAAGATCTAGATGGATACAGGGATGAGAGGGGGAAATGCAGAACATCAAAGACTTGATCCTGGCTGTATTCTACCGGGCACATTAGTGGGTGCTACAGTGCAGTGTTTACCTTGTCCCTGGGAACTGACGTGGGCAACTCTCTCATCCTGTTCCTCCGGGCCTCCTGGTATCCATGAACATGACAGGTTGGAAAGACGCTTGGTGTCACAACCTTATTCAGGCTTTTTTTGTTGTTTTTATGTGTTGCGATGAATGAACAGAGAAGCAATCAAGTCACCTCTATGTTGTTGTTCATGACTCCACACGCGTCAGCAAAGTCCGGGTGCTTGGTGTTGATGTAAGCCAACTCTATGGCAACCAGGTTATGAACCTACAACAAGACAGCCACAGTCAGACAGAGTGACTGACAGTGAGACGGACGTACTGGATAGCCTGAATGCGGCTCATCTTCCTGCGCCAGGCCGGCCTCACCATCTCGTTGGTGATGGGAAGCCTCTTCCTCAGAAGTGACGTCACCACCTCCACGATGGCATCATGGAGCTTAGGGAACCGCAGAAGCTCCTGGAGATTACACACACACACACGCCAGGCAGTGAATAGTCAGGGGTTGTTTGTGTGTATATGTATGTTTGTGTATCTGTGTGTGTGTGTGTGTGTGTGTGTGTGTGTGTGTGTGTGTGTGTGTGTGTGTACCTGTGTGCTGTAGTTGCTGCAGTGCTGGATGATCCTCTGCATCTCCTCGTGGACCAGCTCCACGCAGCGCAGGCTGGGCTCCTCCAGCCTCTTCACCTGCTTCTTCACCAGCAGCTCGAACGACACCTCCGGCACGAACAGGGAGGGCCGGGGGCCCTGGGGGCGGAGAGGGAGACAGATTCATTCACCCTGTCTGAGCTGGTTTTCTGGGGGAGTTTCCCCGTAGCCAGTCGTCCCCCCTGTGCAGGACTGACCGTGGCGTTCCGGATGGCGGTCAGGATGTCCAGGGTGTTAAGGCCTCCCAGAGGGTCCACAGACTCCAGCGTCCGGCCAAACGTCTCGTGGAAGATATAACAGATCCTGGCTCCACCACACCTAAAGCCCAGAGAACAGCACCAGGTTTGACTCTACTATAGGATTGTGGTCATTCAGGTAGTGAACATGGCTATGAAATGAGTCTCAAGCTGCTACAATGGGCTTGCATCGTCATGTATGGTGGCAGGCCAACGGCGCCATCTAAAGGCTGGTGGTGGTCATAGCACTACTCACAGCTCGGCGGTCTCTATGTATTTGGCGGTGCCCTCGATGGTGTTGCAGTATTCGGCGGCAAACTTGGTGATGAGCTGGAGCAGTGTGGCACTCTGGTCCTCCACGGGTTCTCCGTAGCTGTTGAGCAGGGACTGGTACTGGGCTGCCAGCACGTTGATCCGGGTCTTCAGGTCTGGGAGGCAGTCCCGGATGTGGTGCATCAGTAACCTGGAGCAAGCATCACCCGGTTAGTTCACTTAGTCGGTCGGTCGGTCACATCATTGAATGAGTGTGTCTGTACGAGTCAGACCTGTTGAGGGTCCTGGCCAGGTACTTGGTTCCGTTCCTGTTGGCCAGAGATGGGTACTTCTTCTGCAGGAAGGCATGTTCATCTCGGATGGCATCAGCGACGGTTTTCTTGTTGTTTATGTCCAGCTGGCTCCTGGACACACGAGGACAAAGACAGAACGGAAAGGGATGGTTGACATGATGGTACAATATGTATGTGTGTGTGTGTGTGTGTAAGCGGGCCTTCATTTCGAGCCCTGGTTCTGAGGTCAGTACCGATTGACCACGCCAATGAGGCCCAGTTTGACAGGGATGACCCGGCCCATCAAAACATCCATGGCATCGGTCCCAGCATCCATCAGGTCCAGCTTAGTCACCACGGCCAGGGTTCTCCTGCCTAGACACACACACACACACACACACAGGAAGAACTTACACTTCAGGGAACATAGGTCTGGGCCACAGACACACTTATAATTCCGCAGTGTTGGTACCATCGAGGTCGACCTCGCGGGCCACCTTGAGTGCCTCTGAGGTGGCCATGTCTGTGTTGGCGGCGGTGACGGCCAGGATGATGGAGTTGGGGTTGGAGATGTGCTTCACGATTAGATCTTTGATCTGAAGCTCAATGTCATTGGGCTGGTCCCCCACTGGCACCTGGCGGAGGAGGACACAGAAGCACCAAGGATGAACCTCAGCAAGGTTCTCTTCAGCCCTTCTGACTTCCCTCCTCTCCTCTATCCTACTCCCTTCATCTCCCCTTCCTCTCTCTCTCTCCCTCCCTCCCTCATCTCCCCTAATCCTCAATCATCCAATCATATGGCAGATATTACAGCGTGCCTGTGTGATTTATGGTGGTGTTACCTTGGTGATACCTGGCAGGTCCACCAGAGTGAGGTTGACCACGTGAGGGGAGAAGATCTTCAAGTGGATGGGCTCATCGCTAATCCCCTGTAGGATACAGACGCAGACGCTGGATCTTTATCTCTCATTATTTTCATTATAGAGGGTGACAATTAATATGACCGGATTAGTCCCAATCCTGGATTGATGAGCCCCTTCAATTGGGATTAGACGGGTGTTCAGTTCTACAAATAGGTTTATTCAGGTTCTGAGCAACTAATACAGTTAACGCTATACTTCTCAGTCTGATCGTCTCACCTTGTTGTTCCCTGAGATTCTTTCCGTTTCGTTTTCAATCTCTTGCCGGATTTCATCAAAGTCTGTGTATATCTACAAAATGGAAACATATTTAGTTAGGAATGTTCTGGAAGACAAGCATGTTGTATAAAACATAAACATGTAATAAACCTGGAATAAATGTATGTTTTGATATCTTGACATTTGACAGTCATACCTTGTTTTTGGTGTGTAAGAATTTCCCCCATTCTTCACCCTCTGTGCCTGCAGATTACAGTGTGCTTCATCATCTTTACTGAACGTTCAGTTTAGACCGTTTCAGTGATAGGGGCTAACAGAGGCGTTACCAGATCCTGCTCCTCTAGCCTACTACTGTGACATTATTGTTGAGAGTCACAGTAACCAACAGCATGCATGCTACCAGCCTATAGAAGAGTATGTTATTAGGCTTTAAGTGGTCTGTCTATGTGTTCTCTGTGCTGCCTACCGTTCTCATCACTCTTTCTGACATCTCCGGGGTCGACGTGCACCAGCTGCAAGATCAGAGGCCGTCGGGTCACAACACCGGTCCCGCGTGGAAGCAGGTCGCGACCAACCAGGCTTTCCAGTACCGAACTCTTACCACTGCTCTGGAGACAGAATGGACAGTCACTCGATAAACAGTGCTGAACCGAGAACAGATGCAGCCTGATGTTACATAATTACGCTGAACTGACGTGAGCACTGTGTTATACGCTGCACCTGCCCTGCAAAACGTTAACATTCCTAATGAGCAAAATAAATAAATAAATTGAGTCAATAGCTCGACAAATGGATAATCAAAGCGCTACTTCCAGATGAGACTTTGCCAGAGCAGCAGTCTCTGAACAACGATGGCCACACTATCACTGGCGTGTTTTCAGATTGTTTTGAAAAATTGAAATGTCTTGGAATTAGACTGGACCGAGCAAGCCAAACAAATAGCCAAATGGCTAGATGGTCTCTATTCGTGTATGTAAGGAGATGTAGCAACACCGCAGATGTAAAATGTTTCGCCCCCTTATCGAGGTTTGCTTACCTGGGTGCCCACGACCGCGATCTGCGGCAGCTGAATGATGTCCGCTCCCACTGTGTTGAAGACATCTTGAAGCTTGTTTATGACGGGAATTAGAGCCTCCATGTTCAAGAAGACCAGAAAGCCTTTTTTCGCTAAATGTAATGATCTAAATCTATTTTATGTCCTCCTTATTGCAGGCACTGTCATACAAAGTCATTCAATGTCCCGAAGACACCATTGAAACAGCCCACTCTGAGTGCAGGCCGAAATTAAATGAGATACTGGGACTTGTAGTTTAAAAGATGCAAATTATTGTTACGACAATCGGAAAACGACTACATCTCGAAGGATCCACCCTACGCATGTCGTCATTTTTATGTTCGTCACGGGAATTGTAGTTTACTAACCTCCTATCGCAAGGAATGCACTCTGAGTCATGGATTGAGTAATAAATACTGGGATGCAATTCATATTTATAGCTTACAGTAAATATTTTATTTTCCAACATTTCTAATCACTCACCAGATTTTAACACACACACACTCACACACAAACACGCACACAACTTAGCAAAAGTGCAGGTATGTTTTACAAGACAGCAAGGTCTGAGGCAACATGAATTTAGCTATGACGCCAGTTGTCTATATTGCACATTATCAGAAGGCAGATCAGGCAACATTACAGAAACAAACAAACAGAGGTAACAGTCGATTATGGTGAACTGTGCTGAAACTGTTTTGTTTCATTGAGATGTTTTACGTTCTGGATTGTTACGAAGTTCTTGTGATTGTTCTATGTGAAGAATAGAGAAGTGTAAAGATGTCCTTTACATGGAATTCCTCTGAGTTGAATAATACAAAATTGGATTAATACAATCTTAAAGGGTTTGGCACTTGGTGCCCTGTTGGTAAAAATATTCACAATAGCCTACCATTCTCAAGTGAAAAATCCAATCACAAAGCTCAGAAACTCACGTCTCTGAAGAAACCTTATTACTTTGTGGTCTAAATATGGTAGGCTAAATCCTGAGAATGGAGGGTGAAGGCATCAATATGATAGTCTCTGACTGACTGATGTAAACAAAAACTATTCAAACCTAAGTCAGACGCAACATGCAACGACTTTCAAAATAAAAGATGAGTCCAGCTTGACAGGGTCAAACATGAGCATTATCGCTTCCAAGCCTCTTATTGTACCATGAAATCAAAGTCGTTTGTTTGTAGAGATAATAATCCTAACCACACATTCCCTCAAAAAGTGATAATTTAACATCAATTCAAAAACAAAACCAATCAGTTCTATCCTACTTCCTAAGTGAAAATAGGAATATTATGTTTGAAAATCTTTGTCCAGATACTTCCTCCCAGCAATGACACAAACGTGTAGGTCTTAAAGGGGATTGGACAGGAGCAGACTCAGCTAACCTCTGATAGGCTAGCTGATCTGTACCCATCTTACTTAAATATCCAATCCTTTCTAGAAAACACAGTAGGGCCTCTGCGTTTGGGCACACTGGGGGATGTATCTGGGCAGAGCGTGGGCTAGGCGTTGCCTCAAGAGCAGTCTGTGTATGTTGTCACCATGTTCCCTCTGCGCTGTGTCACTGTCCTGCAGTGATGCTTTGCTGAGCCCTGGAACCTGCTCTCAGTCCTTGCAGAGTGCCCGTTGAAGGAGAACATCTTCTCCAAGTCATCAAACATGTCATCAAACAGTCCTTCACCTCCAAAGCCACCCTGGAGTGGCCTCTTGTGTCTGCCCTGGGAGGCCTCCTGGTGGGCATGGAACTGACTCTCAAAGGGCCTCTTGTGGTGGGAGTGGTGGTGGTGGTGCTGCTGTTGCTGTTGTTGGCCGAACGAGTCAAAGTCTGCAAACATGTCGTCAAAGTTGAAGCTGAAGGGCTTGTGGTTGAAGTGCTGACTGCCCCCTCCCCCTCCTCCTCCTCCTGCTGCTCTCTCCCAATCAGATGGCCCGTGGCCAACTTGGTCATACTCCCTCCTCCTCTGATCATCTGATAGCGTCTCATATGCTGAATGAGAAACAGAGACACACCGTTAACTTTTCTATAGTTATGTGGACAAGTGAGCATATAGGTGTGTGAAGAACTTAATGTTTTGTCACCTAGAAACGACAGCCATACATTTACATTTAGTCATTTAGCAGACGCTCTTATCCAGAGCGACTTACAGTAAGTACAGGGACATTCCCCCCGAGGCAAGTAGGGTGAAGTGCCTTGCCCAAGGACACAACGTCAGTTGGCATGACCGGGAATCAAACTGGCAACCTTCGGATTACTAGCCCGATTCCCTCACCGTTCAGCCACCTGACTCCCCATAACCAAGTTTTGAACACTTGACTGCCTCTCAGGCTAGACTCACCTTCTGCTATTTCCCTAAACTTGGCCTCAGCCCCTGGGCTCTTGTTCCTGTCAGGGTGGTGTGTCATGGCCAGCCGGTGGAAGGCCTTCTTGATCTGGCGCTGGGATGCATCTCTGGGCACCCCCAGGATGTCGTAGTAGTCCCCCTTGGCCAGAATGAACTCTGTGATCATCAGGATGCACACTGCTAGCAGCAACACAGACTGGGTTGAGGCCATACTGGAGCTTCACCAGGTCTCCAGTGCAGAAGAGGGGGTCGAGTCTGTGTTACCAGTTGTTAGTTTCTAATGTCTGCAAATGACACAGTTGAGAGTGTGAATGAAGTGTGAAACACGTGGTGAACTAGAAGCTTTATGAAAGTGGTATTTTAACTTCTCCATTAATTTTGTGCATATTTGAGCATTTGTCCGTATCTCAGACTGAGAGTCAACCTAAGATATAATTGTATTCTCTGTATCGATAACAATTACCTGTTCCTTTTAAAGACGTGCACTCATGAGCACTCATGAGCTCAAAAGTTACGATGATTCAGCAAGCAAGATAGCTACAGTAGCAAGTTGGTTACAGTTACGGCATACTAGTACAGTAGGTTACTGTAAAATTTAAATTAAATACAACTGCATGTATCGGTCCATACCACTAGTAAGATACCAGCGTTAACATCTATAACATTTATAGAAACTAAATCAGGATATTGACTTACGCTACTTAAAGCAGAGGCGACAACACCCTCGGGCAAGTAACGTTACCTTCGAAAAGATTCCAGCTGATGATGTCGAACCGAAAAACTGTCAAACCTTAGCAGCTGCATGCCAAAGCAGTTCCACCACGAATCGCAACGCCATTGGTTCGTTTCTTCAGACAGTGACTCACATCCCTGTGATTGGATCGTGCCAGGAGCACGTGGAAGCTCTACGGCCATAGTCCACGGCGGAGCGCTCTGCTTCTGTAACCCTTTTTGGGTTGCCATGTTTTTTGCTTAACGAGCGAAAGATGATTTCTTGATAATAAGTGTCATAAAATAAAAACAAAGATTATAACTATTTACTGCATAAAAATTTATAATTATAATAAAAACCACAAATAGCATACTGTCCTTGGATATTATTTAGTTTCATTTCACAGAGACGGATATACAGGGATGATTAACACTTCTGGCAACCACGAGTACACACCAGGAAGTCGAGTGTTTTCCAAAATATTGAGTCTTTGTGTGTAAATGTAATGATCTTCAGGGCAAACATGCCGCGTTATTGTGCAGTAAAAGTTTGCAAAAGTCGCGGAGGGACTGCTTCTAAAGACAACAAGAGAATCAGCTTTTACCCGTGAGTATTAATTTTTTCAACACAATGCCATAGGACTAAATAAAGCAATGCATGTCTACAGCCTAGCTCCGTAGGCTATGGATTATTTGGTGGCAAAGTTGTTACATAATCAATTCCGTGGTAGGTTTCCTTTGCAGGATCAGGCCAGACTGCAGAGGTGGGTTGACAATATGAGGCGAGACGAATGGGCCCCCAGCCGTCACCAGTACCTCTGCAGTGCGCACTTCACTGAAGACTGCTTCGATGTCAGGTGGGGGATCCGATACCTCAAAAATACAGCAGTCCCCACCATCTTCCCTTCCAGCCAAGGCGTAAGTCAGTGCAAACTTAAATTAGGTATAATCTTATGTCAGTCAATATATTAAAATGTAGTTATACACTTGACCAAAGCCCATATGAAAGGCGGGGTTGGCACTTTAATAACCGTTTTGTTGTTATCTTGCGGTTGTTAGTAACACATCTTTTCTGCGTTAGGATGGGGAGGAAAGATCCCCTGGTAGGAAGACATCCAAGCCCAGGACCAGGTCTTGCAACTCTGAAATCCAGCCTGTCAGACCAGACCCCCTACCCAGTAAGAAACCAATCATCCTCAGAAGAAGAACTATACCAGCTGATTTGTCAAATGACAACCCCAGTACTCCCAACACTGTGGTCAACCAATCAGCTGTCCCCGCAACCTCAGAAAGAAGGCTGTCATCGTCCCTCAGCAGGGTTGCTTTTGATGAAGTGTTGCCCTCAGAGACCCAGACAGAGGTTTTTGGCTGTTCCAGCCAGCTACCTGGAGAATTCGAAGGGGCTCTGCCTTTGTCCTGCTCGGTTCTGTCAGTAGCTGTGGAGACCCAGCAGGCAGACTCCACCACCGCTGAAGTAACGGTACTCCGCTGTGAGTCCCTAGGCCCGGTCTCAGAGAGACAGACCCTTCCAGCTACCCTGGAGGGACAGATGTTTAGGATAGTCCCTGTGGAGCTGAAGGGGGAGGGTCAACCAGACGACCCCAGCTTCAGGGAGTGGGTGGTGCCAGACGAGGCTGAGCCTATGTGTGCATATGAGCACTCCTACTCCAGACAGGACACGGACAGAGAGCAGCTGTGGAGCCGGATTATGAGCCTGCACGCTAAGATCGTTGAGCTGGACAGACGAGAGGAGACCACCGTGGCCAAGATCCACTCTCTGGAGAGCGAGATTGCTCATCTGAAAAGGGACAGCGTGGTGTTTGATGAGAAACAGAGAGTCTTGGAGGATTATATTTCGTCTGTGTTGCTTTGAAGTCTTGTAATATATGTCGTTTTGTGGCTATTTAATTTAATGAAGTGTGTGTGTGTGTGTGTGTGTGTGTGTCAGTCATACATCTTCCACTTGGTGGCACTGTAGCTCTGAGAGCTAAAATATTGTGTAGTAGACAGTGAGTCTTGCATCCCCAACCATCTCCTCATGAGATATTATCAGGGGAGTCTTAATGTGGGATGTATGTTGTCTGTTCTCATCTCATTATTCTCATATCAAGCATTCCATTTTTGTGGGATATCGTGTATCGTCTCAGTTTAGTGATGTGCATCAGGAAGTTTGCAATTTGCGTCTTCTGTATAATGATACGAGTTTCTAATTTTATCTCTGAGAGGTTTGTGTCGTCAGTTATTTAAGAGTTCCATTATCCTTGTATGAATCAACATTTCCACCAGTTTTTAGACTTAACGTGTTATTCAGATGCAGTGTCTTGAATTGGAGGTGTTTCATAACAAGGTCATTTATTTCACACATCTTGGTTGGTCTACCACTCTACTGCATGTGGAAAGTATTGACAATGTCTGTTTAATTTTATGATGCTGGAGACAGTGGGATACTGTTTTAAGTGTCACATGTTCCAGTAAATAAGGATATCGATTTTTTTTATCTACACTCTGATTAGAGTGAGTGTCTTGTCTGGTCCCTCAGTGCCAAAACAGTTCCATTCAATATTATTAATTGTCTAGCATACTACCTAGGCTTTAACCACAGTTTACTGGACCACCTTATCGGAAACAACATCAACAATAGCTAATGTAATGTTATCAAAAACTCATTTGCCTTGACTCCCCTTTGTATATGCATGTCTCAGTAGAATAACAGAAAATTGTATAAACTTTAGATGGAAAAATTATCCTCAAATAATTGTCCTGGAACAACAGAAGACTGTGTATAGTGTTTGTATTTTCCAGTACAAAGCTCTTGTGTCCTCAGCATTTCTTCATGAGTATGACATATTCTATGAGCTCACAGCTCTCACGGCAGGGTGACCAGTGTCCTGGTTCTTCAGGCCTGGGGCTCGGTCTGAATCACCAGAAATCTTGTGTCTCAGGCCCAGTAAGAGAACTAATCCTGTTCCAGGCTGCTATCTAGACTGCAGACAGCCATGGGCTCTGAGACTACAGCATACAGCCCTGATAAGAGCAGAGAGAGGTGCCCTGAATGGTGGAACAGTTATGCCCCACCCAAACAGAGGACAAAAACTGGATATGTTACTAACTAGTTTTATCCTTATGAAAACCATAAGGAATGACAATAGGAACAACCATACACAGTGGTGCAACACAGGGCTGCACCATCAAATGAGTTACGCTTTATTCAAAATAACATGCGACAAGAGGTCTGTAGGTGAGTCTTTGATATAGACTTGTATCAAATACAGTTAGCCAGAAGTCCCTTGATATTAAGAAGGCTGGTACTAGCAAGGAGAGGCCTGGCTTCAGTCTCCTCTGTTATACTTTACTCCTCTATAGAAAGAGACATGTTGTTTATCCTTCCCAGGAACTGTCTGGTTCCTTTCAGCTGAACCTACAGTATGTGACGTAGGAGATCTCCAAACTCTGCTTATCCATTAGTCTTTACAAACATAATTCAGGGAGGGGGGGCATTGCTCTCTAATGAAAGTTTACATTTAGTCATTTAGCAGACGCTCTTATCCAGAACAAGTTAAATTATGTTTATAATAATTGCATGTTGCGTGGTTGATTTTATGAAAGCGTAATGCCAGTCAAATCAGAACTAATCCTGGCTGTGACTGGAGGAAAAACACTTTGAATATATCAAACAATTCCCTTAAGAGTCTGTATGAAGAAGGAATAATATGTATGGGTTTCCTCTGGGGTAATTGGGTTTACTGGGTTGTAAGACAAGTTACAACATGAGGTGAGGATTACGGCTATAATATTTTATACTTTTTAGATGACTATAGGGGGTTTGCCGTCCACACAATATCCAGAAGTACACATTAATATCGATGCATACCACCATTTATGATCTAGGATGAGGTGGTTTTAATACATTGGCGAGATTCTCCTAATCCATATTTGTCAAACTAAGGCTCTGTCTTGTAGCACCAGCCCATTATCCTCGGTCTAAAGAACAGTCATTATCAGACATGTGAAAGACCTCATGCTCTGGTTAAGTGAGTTAGAGATACACCTGAGGAAATGCCAACAATAGTTTCCAAGTGAAAGAAGAGAACCAGTTTCTTTGAAAGTGTATGATTAGCACTGACACATAATTGTATCAGATCTTTCCACTCAGATGTTAGATAACCAACATTATTAACTCTGACTGACACTAACACATACTGGACAAGCTGCAGGCACTGGGCAGGTAGGGAGCACAATAATCATTCTAATTTTAGATTAAGTAATTATGCCATTTGCATGAGTCAGTGGTATCCAATGCTTTAAGAAAGAACCTGCTTCATTTTGGTATATTATTTTGCCATCATTCTACACAAAATCCCCCAAGTACAATTATACATAAATAATGGTTTTACATTATTTGCAAATAATAGTTGAAAGTATATTTTACATGAGACCCTTTGCTATGACACATGTAGTTCCTATTTTGGACACAATTTAGAAAAGGCACATTTCACTTTTCAGAACAAAAACCAAGCCACAAAGTCTAAGGAAATATGTTTACACCTCGGAGATATTAAAGAATTGTCTCTGGTCTAAAACTCTACAGTTGAGTAAAAACATACATTTGCATTTTAGAAAACAACTGTGGCAAAGAACAATAGTAGGCAACTAAAAAGAAAAATACACACTACTATACACACAGTTTAACCTAAGCAAATTGTACAGATTAGTATTAGTGTATCCTAAAACCTCACTAACATCAATGCAGATCAGTTTTGGAACAGTGTCCAGGAACTATGACTGACGAAGGCTGAGATTAGCTTCATGGTTGGCTGAATCCATATTACACTCTCTAAACTTCATTCGGTTCAACATCCAAACAATAGCATGAGCCTCAGAACTTTCAACAAAGGAAGTCCCAAGACATCCTGCATCTGCCTGACCAAACTCCTCTCTTGTGAGGAGCAGACACGTGGTTCAGCTTAGGCCTGAATACGAGTCAAACTGCCAGTAGATGTGAGTGTAATAAGGTTATGGATGTTTTAAACAACAGTGCCAGGCACGATACCAGCCTGTAGCCCATGGGCACTGCTCGTCTATCAGTTCTGGCCTCTGCACACTGAAACTGAATGATGTTAGGTTTGTTTATGGCTGTTTTAGCTTACACCGATCAACTGTTTATAGTGTGTAGTTTAATTTGGCAGTGTGTTGTTTGTGTAGGATAACAATCCCTTTGTCTACTGGGAGGTGGATTTCCTCTCCATAGAAGGTCATCTTTAATATGTCTTAGCTGTAGTAGAGGTAGATCCAGGGATTTGTGCAGCTGTTTAGGCTAGCCAACAACATGATGATAACAAACACTGGTCCTGGAGGAGAGGACAGGAAAAGAAAAGGCAGGAGAGAAGAGGAGAAAGGAAAGGAGAAGGAGAGAAAAGTTGGAGAAGAGAGGCTTCAATCATGTGAAGTAGGTTTACTGGCCTATGCAGAGGCATAAACATTACATATTCAATTATAATGCTACAAAACATTTGGCTAGATTACAATTAAATTATAATATTTATTGCATTTAATAGTTTACTACGATACTAAATGTGTACTTTTCTCCTGTGTGACTGACTGACCGTTTATAGGTACGTTACTTGGACTCCAGGCAGACCACAGCTGGACCACGAAGAACGGGCTCCAGCAGATGGTGTAAACAATAATAATAACAAACGTCATTTTCACCGTCTTTGGCATTGCACTGGACATCCCTTTAGTGCCTGCGCGGCGTTGGCTCTCGGTAGCCTGCAATGACTTTTTTTTAATGTTGAAATAAATGGTAAAGCAGATTTTGATTTGGCAATAGAGCAGTATCGTTACTGGTAGAAGGAACACCGATAAGGTGATCCAGCTTATGTAGATCTTGCCACCCCAAGGTTCTATGAAGGTAGCCCAGCAATCGTACAGGTTGTCCTCCACCTCTTGGAGAGAAAATATGAAAAGTTGTGGCGTGCTGAAAGCAAGAGAGATAAGCCACGCCGCGCCGATGGCCAGGTACCTCCGGAACGAGCTCTTGAAAAACGAAACCATGGGTCTGCAGACGGCGTGGTATCGGTCTATGGTCATGGCTACGATCATGTAGGTAGAAGCGAACATGCCTACTACCTGGAGGTATTTAACCGCCCGGCAAACGAAGTCGGAGCCGCGGAAGTGGTGCGTAATCTCCATGGAGAACTGCGGCAGGACTTGGAAGAAGGCGACCACCAAGTCTGCTATGCACAGATGCAGGAGGAACAGATGTGTCCGAGTGTTCCTCTTTCGTTTCTTCCACATAGCGTGCAGAAGGAACATATTTCCACAGGTGGCCAGGACAAAAATCAGCCCCAATACTGCCGCTTTGACAAGCGCAAAGTGTCCCACCGTCTTGACCTCTTCCGTCGCCCCTGCCTGTCCTCGTTCACCGCTGCCATTACCAGTGTAATTCGCCTCCAAACTCATGTTATGTTCTTTGACTAGCTGTGCTCACTTAAAAAGATTTTGGGGGGCTGAACGTTGACGTTGTAACCCGTCGTTGGACTGAACCTCCTCTTTAGCGCAGCAGCGCTTCATATCAGCAACAAGTGTTGACGCCAATCAAGCTTGGAGACCTGCGGCTGGTGCTCAAAATGAGTCAGAATCCAATTTTCCTGACTGGACCCCACAGGCTACTAATCTACTATTGCCGACGTTTTCAATGTCTTTCAGTCATAAGTACATCTTCCAATTTGACAGACTTCTTTTGACATTTGGCAAGTGCATATTAATGGAATGTCATTATTATGCAAAAAAACGAATGTCAGGACACACGTGCTTTCTGATGATAGTCATCTACTTACCTCTGAAATTTTGTAGATGGCTTTCTTAAGGATATAATTACAGGATGCTTAGAAGCACAATGCGTATTTTGCTGTGTGTTTTTTTGTGTGCATTTGTATTTGTATGAGTGTTTAAGAGAGAGAGAGAGAGAGAGAGAGAGAGAGAGAGAGAGAGAGAGAGAGAGAGAGAGAGAGAGAGACAGAGAGAGAGAAAGACAGAGACAGAGAGAGAGAGAGAGAGAGAGAGAGAGACAGAGAGAGAGAGAGAGAGAGAGAGAGAGAGAGAGAGACAGAGAGAGAGAGAGAGAGAGAGAGAGAGAGAATGTTTCTGAAAGAATGTTTCTGAAAGAAAGTTTCTGAGAGAATGTTTCTGAAAGAATATGCAGACACATAGCATGTAGCCCATAGATCTGTCTTTAGTCTTTATATATATATATGATGTAGCCTGCCTTTATAACAATAGAAGAATGGTCTGTAATAATACTGAAGCTGTGTGGTTCCATACATGGAGTGGTTTGGAACCCTTTTTTTTTACCACAAATTACTTACTGTTACAAAACGGTCAAATTCTTCTTTAAGTGCATGGCTGAGCTGCAAACTCAAATCACAACCTGTGTTCATATTCAATCTTTAACCACTTCAGCATGTTCTCTCAGGTGGTAGAAGTACAATACCTGGTTGCTATGGGGATGTAAAAAAGTGGGGTTTAAACAATAGCCTCAATTTGGCCTCAATCATACATACTCACCTCACAAGGGACAACAAATATTATTCTGTATGTTATTGACAGCGTAGAGGTCAAGGATCAAATTCCCAGATACACTTTAGGCTTATCGGTTTGACCAAACCTTAGGTTAGGCCTACACTACGAAGATTAAAAAGAACAAAAATTGCGGTCGCTATCCTTGGTGTGTTGGTTATCCCTCTCCATGGTGCTGAAAAGATTTCTCTAGAGATAAACAGTGCGATTTGATTCTTCTCAAGAGAACGATGCTACCATCTAGTGCTACGAAAAATACTTCAACGGTAAACACACTCAACATGTAATCCAATCAAAACGAACAGCCTTGTCACATGGTGTAGTGCACTTCCTGTTTTTTCCGATTTGTCTGACTGAATGAGGAAGCATACACAACAAGATAGAAAATGATACATTTAGTAGCGGTGATACAGTTTTGACTCTGGTAAGGATTTATTTTTACAACCAAATTACTTCAGTCAGGTCTTTATTAATTTAAGTTGCATCAGTGCTCTCTTGCTTGCTCGCAGCAGCAGGACAGTAGCTATCTGCTAGCTACTGACAATATCAGACTAGTAGAGAGCTACAGTAGCTAGTAATGGTACGTACGCTTAAGTAGCAATCTGTTCAACTTAATTATCTCGACTCGAGGCAGCCTTTTACAACGTGTCCATTTTTATTAGTTTAAAGTGTACATATGGTCATTATTTTATATTTTATCTGTAAATCAGTGATATTACGACACGGTGAATGTTAGCTAGCAACGGTTAGCCTCGCTGTACAGGCAACAGCATACAGACAGTACTGCACATTTGGGACGAATTTGGTCTAGTACTGTTGCTAAAAGTTCACTGTGTCTTGAAGCAAAGTCTTGCTTTCGATTACATCCTTCAGCCACTTCTCTCTGAACCTGGATTTCCCCGGTCTGTGAGCCAGACGGTTAGACTCTGTCATGAAGTAGACTTCCACGGGTAGGGTCTGGGGTTTGATCTTTGATATTTCGATGACAAAATATACACTGGCAGTGGCCTTTGGAATAGGGGTGCGTCGAGTTGGGATGCTCCACTGAGCCCGGTAGTGATACTGTTTGTAAAACTCCAGCACGCTCTCCCGGATAAATTCAAGACTGAACAGCCAGCTAGGATGCACCTCCCAAGTTTGAATGTATTCTTCAATTTGCCTTTTCCCCAGTTCTATGGTAAAGTTCTGGCAAGTAATCCAGTCGATGTTTTTCATATCGTATTCAGGAAAGTCCACCTCTTGCTCTGTTTTAGAGAGTGAGCTGCGTGCGTTCTCCAAAACAGTGTTCACAATTTCATTCGCTCTCAAACTAAGATTAGATGATGGGCGGTCTTCTATCGTGTCTTCCATGTCTCGACAGCAATTTGCAACCAAACAAGTACTTTATTCTTGGCAAATAAATTAGGCCAGACTACATGACTTCTCCAACTTTGTATTGTTGTTTTGAATCGTCACCATGGCTACCATCGAACTGGGTAGGCGTACATCCGGGTATTCCAGCAGGGCTCAGTGAAATACTGTAACCACAAAAAATTGTTCATAATCAATCGGTGCATATGAAACTTGGCACTATGATCAAAAAGTACTTATTGCAAAATGTTAATTCTCTATTCAGTTGACATGTAATTTATCTTCTTTGTCAGAGAGAAAATAGGGTACAACTCCCCCCCCCCCCCCCAGGCCTAGCCAGCCAAACGGCTGACTGACAGAATTACCCATGGGAAATTGCATACCAATATGGCAAAACAATATCCACCTACGCTGTATCCAGTCTAGTCTGTAGACTAGCTGTTTAAATCCATCGTTGTCCTTCAAGTAAGCTGACGCATGTCGCGGATCAGAACCACGTTGGACACCGTTACCAAAGCGGTGGGAAGCACGGACCTCATCTCCAAGTTCTCTCGCCTTAAAACCAGTTCTGGATTCGGCTCCGCCTCCCATGCTGATAAGGTTGTCGGGCAAGAGGAGTCTCCTGCCAGCGAGTCCGTTGCCTCTGGAGATATGAAACCCCCTGAGGAGGACAAGGGGAAAGTTCCAGAACCACCGCAGCAGGAGCGAGAGGGGAAGCAACAGCAGCAACAAGAGAAGCACACTGCAGAGAAGCCCTTTATGACACCTAAGCAGGTACCATCCAATGTGGTAGCTAATGCAACCTCCACGGGATCTAGCTCCTCCATGGTGGCCAAGCAGACCCTGCAACTCTTTCACCCAGCAGCGCTGTCTGCCAACATTGAGGAGACCTACAGCTCCCTGTCCCAGCATGTCAACAGCTACTTTGGCAGCAAAGCACCCGAAGATGACGGCAAGAGGGTTCCTCAGAGGCAGGACAGTCCCCCAGCAGCTTCTCTGGCTGTTGGGCCTAGCCTGGTGCAGAAGATGCCTGGGGACCATATCCCTGTGTTGGTCCCTGTAGCTGAGGCCAAGGCCATAGAATCTGGTTCTCCTCCTCCCACTGATCCAACCTCAGGACAAGGCAGCCCAGAGTCAGGTGTACCCACCTCAGAGCCACCACCTGCAGACAGCAATGCCACAGTCACCCCTGCCCCAACCACCTCCCCCAAGAAGGGAATTAGCCAGTACCTGTCTTACCCCGGGCCCAGCGTTCAGGCCTTCGTGGGCAGCTACTTCGCCCCACTGGTGCCTAAATTCAGGGCGGAAACGAAGAGCGTTACTGTGGAGAAGGAGGACTTGTCTCCTGTCGACGGAGACTTGGCTAAGAAGACCAGAGAGAAGGCAGAGAAGGAGGAGGAGAAAACTGCAAAGGACAAGGCTAAGCAGCTCCTGAGCCAGAGAGAGAAGGTACATGACATTCAAGCAGCTTTATATCCACTGTAGAAGCATGACACAGACCAGTCGGCCCCTCATTAGCACACACTCCGATCTTGTCAGCAGCATTAACAGATGCGTGTTTACGATGGTGATGTGTGTGTTGTGTTAGATCATAGCCAGGGTGAGTGTGGACAACAGAACCAGAGCTCTTGTCAAGGGTCTCCAGAGGGTGACGGAGGTGCGGCTGCTGACCAACAGGGTGGCGGAGCTGGGATACCACCTCCTGGAGTTCCCAGAGACACGAGGAGTGGCCATCAAGGTGTGTGTGTGTGTGTGAGAGACACAGTCCATTCCCTACTGTCGGTTGTGCGTGTGCACCTATACATGCCATGTGTTGTGTCCCGACCCTCACCCCCCCCAGGAGCGCGTGCTGCCATGCTTGCTGCGTCTGCGCCAGGCCAGGGACTCCTCCCTGCAGGCTGCTGTCCAACAGGCCCTGGCCCTGCTGGGCTACACCGACCCCGTCAGGGGCAGGGGGATACGGGTCCTGGCTATCGACGGAGGGGGAACCAGGTACAGCGACCACACCTGGCTCGCACCACACCAGGAGCTTAGCCAGTCCAGGATATGTGTCATGCTGCTGCAGAGGGAAGATTTTACACGTGCATTCCAGATGCCCAGAGACAGCATCCGGTTTTGATTTCCCCTCCAGTGTGAGATGATGTGTGTGTAATGTAGTCTGTTTGGACTCATGGCCGCTTGGTTTGCAGGGGCTTGGTGGCTCTGCAGACTCTCCACAAGTTGCAGGAGATGACCGGCAAGCCTGTTCACCAGCTGTTTGACTACATCTGTGGGGTCAGCACAGGTAGGACCACCTCTCCTGCTCCTTGCCTTCTAAAACACTCTGAGGACATCTATAGGAACCATTCACTACCCGTATTAACCTAGCAGCCTGTATCTTTCAGTCTGAAGTGGGATACAGTTCGCTTCAACCGGATTGTACTTTTATAAGTCTTACATACAATTTAAGCTACACAAGGGAACATCAAATAATACTGTAGACACATGACCTTTGTCCTGTAGATAAAGCCACCATAAAGTAATGATTCACCCACACACACACACCCTCCACAGGTGCCATCCTGGCCTTCATGCTGGGGGTGTACCGCTACCCCCTGGACGAGTGTGAGGCACTGTACAGGAAGCTGGGCTCCGACGTCTTCAAGCAGAACGTCATCGTAGGGACAGTGAAGATGAGCTGGAGTCACGCCTTCTACAACAGTGAGACCTGGGAGGACATCCTCAAGTCAGTATGGGTGCACCTCCATAGTCTGTGCTGGCTTCCTGTGCCTCGTCTCAATACTTTACTCTGGTTACCTCCACTCTAGCTTGTTCAACCAGGCTCCTTCCATACCGCAATGATGGAGGAAACGCACTGATGCAGTGTCTTATGTTGTGTGTTATGTCTTATGTTGTGTGTTATGTCTTATGTTGTGTGTTATGTTTGCTCCAGGGAGAGAATGGGAGAGTCCTTGATGGTAGAGTCTGCCAGGGATCCAAAATGCCCCAAGGTGAGCTGGCGCTTTCTTCATCTGTTTACCCGACACCTTGCATGACACTGGACGTAATCCCACTACACACTGAGAATGATAATCAGAATGCAGTGTGTTTTCTTGGCATTTAGTTTGTTTTTGCCATTCTGCGTGCGTCCACCAGGTGTCAGCAGTGAGCACGATAGTGAGCCGTGGGCTCCCTCTGAAGGCCTATGTGTTCAGGAACTACAGCCTGCTTCCTGGGGTCAGGTCCCATTACCTGGGAGACTGCAGACACAAGATGTGGCAGGCCATCAGAGCCTCCTCTGCAGCTCCCGGGTACTTCCAGGAGTTTGTCCTGGATAAAGACCTGCACCAGGTACATCTCTCTCGCTCTCTTGCTCTCTCGCACTCTCTCTCTCTCTCTCTCTTCTCTTGCTCTCTCTCTCGCACTCTCTCTCTCGCACTCTTGCTCTCGCGCTCTCTCTCTCCCCTCTTTCTCTCTCTCATATTCACACAGCACTGCTCCACAGAGACTATGACATTGCTGCAGCCCATTAGCTTGAATGTGTGTGTTTTCCCCCCACCTCAACAGCAGTCAGCAGCTTGGCACCAGCATGTCTTTGTGCCTCATTCAGAGTAGCAGGCGTGCCCAGCTCTCATCTCTCAGTTCTGGGAAGGCCCTATGCGTCAGTCCCAGGTCCCCTCCTGGAGGTTCCGCCAGGTCAGGAAGCAGGAAGTCAGCAACCGGGCCAAAGCAGCTGTCAGTCAGGTTCATAGAGACGCTGGTTTCCATGGACAATCCCACATTGGACCATGTGGAGTTGGGCTGGTCATCAGCTACCTTCCTTCCTCTTAGCACACACCTACACATGCATACACACACACACAAACACTTTTTTTCCCTCGCTTCAGTTGTTTAAAATGCAGGGTCTTTAAAGAGACTCTGGTGCAGCCTACTCAGACCCGAGCTGACTGACCTCCTCAGGGGGCTTGTTGTTCTTGTAGTCCAGCATGTTTTGTAGTTTTAATCAGAACTGCGCCAGTACCCGGGTTAATCCCCATAGGTCCTGTTTGTTGTTGTTTATGGCAGTCATTTTGTTCTCAGGCCCGGTGACCCTCCCTTGCCCTCCTCTTAAGCTTCCTTAAATATACGACTCATTACATCTCTAAGATACACATGTTGTCTTTTACAACGCTGTAGCCTGAACCGCCATGGTCAGTACTGACTATAATGGTCAATAATCCCCACATTCATCATGCTTGTATCGTTCCCTAGCGAGGTAATGCTTACACCCATTCACACTGGAGAGTGAGCCCCTCTCCTGACTGGTAGATCCACGCAGAGAGAGAGAGAGCGAGAGAGAGAGAGTAGTTGATAGTTATCTGTGTTGCTCGATACATTCCTCTTGGAGGTGTGTTGTGTACCTCTGGCTGCCTCGAACCCCTGACAGAACCTCTGGACTCACACATACACTCCACTTCTCATTTCCACTGCGGATATTTCTGCCGTGACTGAAGAGAGCAACAAACACACACACACACACACAGTGTGACTGAAGAGTTGCTCTGTTTCTCACAGTGCTACGCAGGCCTTAGCAGTGTTGTCTCAGTAGAGATACTGAGGAAAGGTATTGAGTAGAGATGAGGCAGAGTTGATGTGTTGTGAAAGAGTCGGAGCCGTGTGCTGCAGCTCACTGACATCTGCATCACGGCTTTAACGTCGTTAGTGAGGTGGTTAGTGCCCGGACGGTTTGCTGTGGCAGACCCCAAGGAGCTGGGCTGTAGCTGTCAGCAGCCTGTGGGGCTGTTTCCCCAGTGGGCTTGTTATCACAGGCAGCGGAATCTCAGCCTCAGGTGAAACCCACCCTCCCTCTCTTTTTCTCTCTCTCTCTCTCTCTCTCTCTCTCTCTCTCTCTCTCTCTCTCTCTCTCTCTCTCTCTCTCACTCTCTATGTCACTTTCTCCCTTTCTCTCTCCCTTTTTCCTCCTTTCTATCTCCATCTTACAGCTGAGGAGTGAGCAGAGAGGTGTGTGTGTGTCTGTGTGTGAGTGTGTGTGCATGTGTGTGCTGATGGTAGTGCAGGAGATGGGACCTGAAGGACAGTGCTGTCAGACACCCTGGCTGTAGTCTAAAGTCCTTGCTTTATACCGCTAGCTATGCCAGCTATATCCATCACATTAACTCATTAGCTAGGCTAGCAGCTGCTACGGCTACCATTAACCTCGCAAGTTGTTATGGTCGTGTTATTGCGCAAGTCTTAATTAGGGACTAGCCGTTAGCTTATGGCTGTTTAGTCTCCAGGCTTACAGCACATTGTCCAGTCAGGTTAGAGGAGCGCTCTCCCTTTTGCTTGCTCTCTCTTTCTCTCCACACAGCCACACACACCCACACTCGTTATCTCCTTTTCTCTCTCTCTCTCTCTCTCTCTCTCTCTCTCTCTCTCTCTCTCTCTCTCTCTCTCTCTCTCTCTCTCTCTCTCTCTCTCTCTCTCTCTCTCTCTCTCTCTCTCTCTCTCTCTCTCTCTCTCTCTCTCTCTCTCTCTCTCTCTCTCTCTCTCTCGAGTACAGCCCTGCTCTCTTTCTCCCTCCCTCCCCCTCTGCCTGAGTTAGCCTTGTTGTTCCACTCCGGTTGACTTTCACAACTGCTTACGTAAATCATTAGGTGAATAATTCATTGGGCTACGTCAACATTAAAGGAGGTCTCTGACTCTGGGGAGAGGACTTTGTTGTTGTGGTGGAGATGTTGTAGGCCAGTACCTCCACATCACGGTGAACTACTGTGTGATGTATGGTTCCAGTTTAAGGAAGGTAGAGAAGTATCCTGATATCAAACTGGCCTGTCTCCTTTAAACAAGGTGCTAGAGGTTACAATCCCGACATCTGACAGGTCAGCCTGCCCGTCAAGGGGCTACTTCGCCAGGGAGCCCTTCCCTCCAGGCCCCCAGATGCTGCATAGAGCTTCTCTGTGTTTGATTGATTATTATGGTCTGATGTGGAGATCTCAGAGCAAGACCTGGAGCTAACATGAGCCCCATGCTCATGCCATGCTGTGTCTGTGTGTTATTGATTTGATAGCAGGGTTGTTTCATTAAATCCTGATCCCAGCAAGAGACAAGTAGCAGGAGACACACACTCTCTCTCTCTCTCTCTCTCTCTCTCTCTCTCTCTCTCTCTCTCTTTTCTCTCTTTTCTCTCTTTCCTACCCTGGGGATCCCCATAGGTGACGCCCCTGGCAGAACAGCTCTGTCCCTAACGAGTTGTTGCTTGTCTCACACACACCCTCGCATACACACACACGCACAACTTCATAGCTCTAGGTAAAGTATGAGTCCATGCAAGTGTATCCCCAGGGTTATGGCTGGTTAATTGGCACACATTAAAGCTGAAGTGAATAGCTGTGCCTGGCTCTGTCTGGCCTCCCCTCCCTCTGAGGGCTGCAGCCGCCTGCAGCCGCCTGCCTTTTGGCTGTCCTCCCCAGTCTGGTGTGTCGAGTGCTGGAAGCGGGTACGTTCATCAACCGGAGGCTCCGGACAGGAAGACAGTGTTCATCTAATCGTTTTGTTGAGTGCCGTTTCCTGTCTGTAAACCTTTTATTGGTACGGTAGGACACTAGGTACTGACATATGGAGCCGTCACATTTATTTTAAACACATTGACTCAATCTGAATGGGACTTCCTCACTTCCTCTACCCCAGTCAATATTAGCTTTTCCTTTATCCCCTCATTGTCCTTGAGTGATAACACCAGTGCTAAAGGTTTGGTTGGGTCCAGATAAGGGTCGTCTCTATTAATAAGCATGGTAAACACTGTCCGGGCATGTAAACATGGAGGTGTGCCGTTGTTGTGTTGTTCATTCAGGACGGAGGCCTCCTGATCAACAACCCCACAGCACTGGCCATCCACGAGTGCAAGCTGCTGTGGCCCAACACGCCCCTGCAGTGCGTGGTGTCCCTGGGCACGGGCCGCTACGAGTCAGCCGGCAAGAACAACCAGACCTCCACCAGCCTCAAGGCCAAGATCACCAACGTCATCAGCTCAGCCACTGACACAGAGGGTGGGCACGCGCGCTTGTTGTGTGTGTGTGTGGCGGTGTGCCGTGCCTGAGTGGGTGCGTGCATGTGTGGTGTTTTTTCCCCCCCCCACATCTGTCATGTAACAGGGATTAAATCCCATGTGTTTATTTATAAACTTTAGATTAAATTCGGTACAACCCCACTCCCTCCTCCCCACTTCCTGTGAATCACTCTCTCTTACTGTCTGGTTTCTCTCTCATCCTTGAGGTGTTTGGATTCACTGTGGTTTTATCTGGGCCTCAACACTGCACGATCAGAACCTTACTTTTTTTCTTTTTTTTTTGGTTCTCGACGAAGGCGGTCGCATTTTATCCTCCCCTCCCTGACCTTCCCTGCTTGGCTGTAACTTTCTAGTCTCGTCCTGTCTACCCCCTTGTCATGTTTGTGTATTAGAAACTGCAAGTGGCAGCTCGGATCTAAGATGGATTCGAGAGACCGCAGATAGAGTGCGGCTAGTTTGGTTTGTTTTTGTTGATTTTATGTAAAGCACTTTGAGCTGCAATTCTTGTATGAAAAGTGCTATATAAATAAAGTCTTACTTACTTACTATCCTGGACAGGCTTTAACTAAGTCCTAACGTTTAATCAGGGCTCTGACATTACCCCCCCCTTCCTCTCTCTCTCTCCCCCCTTTCTCTCTCCCCCTCCCCCCCCCCCCCCCAGAGGTGCACACCATGCTGGATGCTCTCCTCCCCCCCGACACCTACTTCCGTTTCAACCCCTACATGACCGAGGACATCCCGTTAGACGAGAGCCGGCGCGAGAAGCTGGACTTCCTGCAGAGCGAAGGGGAGCGCTACCTGATCCGGAACGAGGACAAGCTGAAGAAGGCGGCTAGCGTGCTGAGCCAGGAGAAGAGTGCTATCCAGAGGCTGGCGGAGTGGGCCAAGCTCAAGGCCGACATGTACGATGGACTTCCCTTCTCTAAGCTCTAGAGGCCATGTGTACAGTACACGGTCATAGATCGACAGCTAAAGGTTTAAGATTTGATGAATTGTACTAAAGGTGTGTGGGTGTAGGTGTGTTTGGGTGGGTGGGTGTGTGTGTGTGTGTGGTAGACATGAGGATTTGTGAAGGGAACTACCTACCATCGCTACCTAGCATGTATAGTACGTCCAACTACTGTAAGTATTTGTGAGATACTGACCTTTCACCCGCACCTCATGTCTGGTAACTTGAAGTAGGTGTTAAAACACGTTAGGCATGTACGACAGTGTTAACAAACATGCTGCCTTTCACTTCACTTCTCAAAGAAGACAAGCACTTTGTATCTCAATTTATCTTACCTTATGTCTCGTGTACATAGTTTGATAATTAGATTTTGATTATCAATTAATTTATATCATGCTATCGATTTTAAATTTGATGATAGACTCTGAGTGTAGTCTATTTTGATTAAGCTTAAGAATATGAGTGCTGACTTTATCCCTCATTCAGTGTCTGATACCAGAGAACAATGACTAATGTTACAATGAAACTAATATGTAATAGTAATAGAAAACTTGAAACAATGTAATTCACCCTTGGAGGGGATTCATTTAGTTAATACTTGTGCTTTGCTACTGTGTGAGGACACAGAGCATGCCCCAGACTCATCAGCCAGGAACCAATCACTGTCTTTCATCCTGTCATTGTTTGCTGACTTATAAAAATGAAAATCTTTAGTATTACTGATAATATAAATTATCATTCCATGAAAATTCAATAAATGTTTTTTGAATTGTATTCCTTTCAAATCAGTATTCTTTACCATTAACTCTATCTCTCTCTTGTCTACCCTCTCTCTCTAACACACACTCACATGCTATAGAGATGTCAGAATGGAATGCTCGTTGTCCCCTCAGTGATTCATTG